>NC_089743.1:4730000-4735000 GCF_040412425.1 Macrobrachium rosenbergii
CTGTTTATCTTCTTTCTCAATAATTCAACTATTCTTTTATTGACCAAGAGTCTGTTTTTATTTTACCTTTACATGATTGGTATGAATAATTCTTTCTTTTTAGATCACTCTACTTATGATCTTTAGCTTATTTGACTTTAACAATTCTAATACCCTATAAGGACCATGAAATTTTGGAGATACCTTTACATTAGGACCTTCTGGAATATGATTCTGAACATATACCTGAGCACCTACTACAATTTTTGGTTTAGCTGTATTTTTGTCATAGTATTTTGCTTGGACACTCTGAGCTTACTTAAGTCTAGTCCTCGTCTGTTTGATCATTTTCATACGTGCGTCTAGTTTTCCAGGCAATATAGTCATCATAATTAAAAGTATGTCGGGGTGGTGTGGCATCATCTAGTAACGTATTTGGTAGTCTCTTTTCGTATCCGTATAACAAGTAGTGTATGATTCTCCTACCTCCTCATTTATACAGTATTGTTTATAATAAACTGTACGTCTTCCAAAAAGCTAAATCCCAGTCTTCTGTATTAGGTTTAACTAAAGTTTTCAGGATATCCTTTTATCTTACGATTCGTTCTTCTTTCTACTGCTCCATTTGAACTTAGTTTATATGCTGTGATTTGACATTTATTTATCTCATAAATTACACAATTTTCTTAAAATTTCACTGGTAAATTCAGCTGCGTTATCAGAAAGAACTTGTGGACATGAATGTCTCGTAATAGTTCTAGATTTAAGAGCTTCTACTACTGTAATTGCATCTCTGTTTCTTACTGGTGCAATCTCTACATATCTTATTAGATATTCTAAAAAGACTAAGATTTGTTTATTCCCTCTAACAGTGGCAGGAAATGGACCTAAAAAGTCCATAGATACGACCAGAAATGGATTCAGCTCCGATGGGTATTTTTCAAGTGGAGCTTTTGGATTAACGTTACCTTTATTTTTATTACAAACTACACAATTTTGTACAAAGTTCTTGGCATCTTCACTACAATGGGGCCAAAAATAATTTCTGGTTAGGATTCTATTTGTCTTTTTGATTCCAGGATGTCCTGCTAACTTGTATGAGTGGGTTAGTTCTAAAACTTCTCTGATTAGTATTTTTGGGATGTATAGACGAGAATAACCAATCTTCTCTGTTGGTCTTTTATACAATAATCCATTAATTAAAACAAAATCAGGTTTTAAAGATTCATCTGTCATTAATTGTCCTATTATATGCCTGATTTTTGTATCCATCCCTTGTTGTATTTGTACTCTTTCTAAATCTAAGTCTACCACTTGACAGCTAAAACAAGAAGTATTAATGGTAATACATTTTTCTGTTTCTTCTTGGGATCTGGATAATGTATCTGCTAGTGTATTAAATTTTCCTGGGATATATCTGAATTCTGGGGCAAATTCTAGCACACTAATGAACCATCTATTGAACTTCATGTTATTTGTAAAAGTTCTCTTCTTAAAACAAATCACAAATTGGTTTGTGATCAGTAAGTACATTGACTTTATGTCCTAAAATTATGTGTCTAAATTTCCTTAGACCCCAGTATAATGCTAAACATTCTCTTTCTATTGTGCTATAATTTTCTCTGCAGCATTCAAAACTCTACTGGCATAATATACTGCTCTCATTCTTGTTTTGTCCTTTGTAATAATACAGCCCCTAGCCCGGTACTTGATGCATCACAGGCTGCTAAAAGTCCTTCGAGAAATCTGGGTAGACTAGTACGGGATTCCTGGTCATTTTACTTTTTAGTGTTTGGAAAGCTGTCTCTTTGTTCTTTATTCCATTCATATTTGACATCTTTCTTTGTTAATTTGTTAATGGTTTGGCTATTGTAGCAAAGCCTTTAATGAAAGGTCTATAGTAGCCTACCATTCCTAGGGAATCTTCTCAATGCTTTCAAATTGGTAGGAGCTGATATTCAACTATTGCTTTTATCTTGCCTGCTTGCATCTGCAGACCATCTTCACTAATTACATGTCCTATATATTCCAAAGATTTCATTAAGAATTGACATTTCTTTTTTAATTTGATTTTTAATCCTGCTCTTCTTAATCTTCCAAGACTATTTCTAATGTTTTGAGGTGACTTTCTAAATCTTTGCTAAAAAAATGATAACATCATCTAAGTAAACTGCAACATTTTCTATATCCCCAATATTTGAAGCATTAATCTAACAAACGTTAAAGGAGCATGAAGTGAGTCCAAATGGCATGACTTCAAATTGCAAGTGTTCCTTTTTGTGTGCTGAAGGCTGTGAATGGTTTCTGACTCTTCGTCTAAAGGTACTTGCCAGTATCCACTAAGTAAATCTAAAGATGAAAATATCCTTGCACCTCCTAACTGAGCTAATATCTTGAATCACTGGCATTGCATTCTATCGGGGATGGTGTTGAATTTAACTTTCTATAGTCTATCACAAGTCTCCACTTCCATCTTTCTTTGGAACAAGTAGTAATGGAGAATTATATGGAGATTTAGAAGGAATGATCTACTCCCATCTTTTCATTTCTTCTATCAAATTATCAACTATGGGTCTTTGGTTTATTGGTAATCTGTAATTAGAATAAAGAATGGTTTTGTTCCATCATCTAATACAATTTTTATGCCTTAGGACATTTGTTCTACCTAATTTATCTCCTTCTATTGCTATTACATCTCTGTATTTTTCTAATACTTGAATTAATCTATCTTTGTTTTCTGAAAATCTGTTTTATTCACTTTTTGCTTAATTCAGATGTTTGACCAGTTACAGAGAAAAATGCTTCTTCTTCTAATGTTAGTAATGGATTGTTAATAGGTATTCCTTTACAAAAGATAATGCCTGCATAAAGTGTTAGTTTGTTATCTGAGTAGTTCTGGACATAAACTTCACAAGTATCACCTTCATGTGGACTAAAGAATTATCCATTCTGACAAATTCTGTAACTCTTCATTTAGTAAAGAACATCTTTAACTCCTATCTCTTTTTTCCCCTTAGATGTATTTTTGTTAAACACTTTGGATGCAAAATTACCTGTCTGTTTAGTATTAATTGTACTTTATTATCATCAGCAGTGCTTACACAACATACTTCCTCATCTTTTGTTTTGCAAAGTAACAATGTTCTGCATCTATACTAGTTTCTTCAGTTACTGCTATTATATCATTTATATCTACTTTTATTTATTTTGTTTAACAACAGTACTTCATTTACTAATTTCCTTCATTATCATAGCTGATTACTACATTGCTATAATGTTCTGTATTTATCTCTGCATAATTATCCTCATAAATGTCTTGTTCTTGTCATATTCTAGAACACTGAGATCACCTTTATTTATTTCTGGTCACTTTTTGTTGAGGGTATAATTTCTGGACAAACATCTTATCTTTCTAGTCTGTAATTTTGAAATTCCTCTTTCCGTTACCATTCATTTTAATTTGATTGTTCTCTTTGATGATATTATTTTCTGTATGTCTTGTCGCTTGTTGCCGTCTCAGACAAATTGATCAGATTTGGGTGAAACTTTTTTCTTGGGCGTAAAGTATACGCTTTTTTTATTATCTTGTGTAACGTTAATCCTTCCTTCGGCAATTCAGTATAATTCCACATTTCTTCATTAATTTATATGAGAACAACACCTGTGCGGGAAAGAACCTGTCTTCTAGAACTATAAACTTTCAACAGTTTTATGACGAAAGGTCTATTTCTAAGTTACATTGCTCTAAACTTTTTATCTGTTTACCCGCTACTCCTTTTATTATCTTGCTTGACCTGAATTAGCGTTTCTTTAACGCCTAAGTAACTTGTTAATGTGTGTTTATCTATTATGCTTACAGTACTACCTGAATCCATATGACAGTACATAATTTATTCTGTATTGAATTTTAATGATAGGTAAATCCTTTCTGATTATTTCTTCATCCATGGAAAATACTACTTTTTTACTCTGCAATATGGATAGTGTGGATGAACCTTCACTTCTCCTATTTGCTAATTCTTCTTAATTTATCTTCTTGAAGGACTTTCTTGTGGTATTCTGTGTAGGGATAAATTGTCATTGATTTGAAGACTTATTTGATGCTGAGCGGTTACTACTTAATTCAACTATTTCTTTATTTCCTTCTTGTGTTTTAAACCAGCAATTCTTTTGTTAAATGTCCTATTTTCTTACAAACCGTGCAGATTCTAGGTTTTCTACACTCATTTGTAAAATGATTTGTATACCCGCAGTTTTCGCAGGCTGTCTGGGTAAGGGCTGCCTTGAGCGGAGATAGTTCACTTGGGTTGAAGTGTTTGTGTTTGAGTTTTGACCATATCTATAAGGTTTGTGTGGTCCCTTTTTGTTAGATTGTTTCTTCCCTTTGATCTGGATTCCATTTTTTTTAGTATTTTGGGCATATTTCCCTTTGAAGGTATTTGGTCTATTTCCTGCTTGTCTGGAATTATCATAGAATTTATTATTCAGTTTAAAATTAGGATTATTATTTCTGACTTTCCTTTCATTTTGTGTTTGTTGTTAAACGAATTCTTGGATAGATTTATTCTTTCCTTTGATTTCTTTCTCATTGTCTTCAATGTTTGAAGGCTTGTTTTTCTGGGATCAAGTTTTATTTTTCTGAAAGCTTTCTTTTCCTCTTCTCCAAGAATATTATATGGTTCCAAATGACAGGTAATTTAACACATGCCGTAGCTCAACTAATTTCTGGGCACTAGCCCCAAACTGATCCTTGTCTCCTATAGTAATACCTGTCTTCTCTAAATCTTCGCTTATTTTCTATTGCATTCTCCACGCTTTTGTACAAATTAGCAATTGTTTTATATTGTGGGTTAAGAAATCTAGTTAGGTTATATAAACCGTCAGTC
The DNA here is from genome assembly GCF_040412425.1 of Macrobrachium rosenbergii. Lineage (NCBI taxonomy): Eukaryota > Metazoa > Arthropoda > Malacostraca > Decapoda > Palaemonidae > Macrobrachium > Macrobrachium rosenbergii. The sequence goes on from NC_089743.1 coordinate 4,734,866, forward strand.
TGATTTACTGGTTCCCAGAGTGATAAAAACAAATTTCTTTTAAATTCTACATAGTTATTAAGTTTGCTAAAACTTGTGGAATTCAAAGTTTTATGTGCGTCTCCATGTTCTGAGCTGACGAGCAACAAGGCTTCA
>NC_089743.1:4747500-4865000 GCF_040412425.1 Macrobrachium rosenbergii
CCCAAGACCACTGGTTACGCACGGGATTAGTATCTCTGATTATTACGATATCATTTATCTCTACACCCCGGTTGAATCTGACCACTTTTCTCTGGGAAGAAGAGCTGGAAAAAATTTGATCATACCATATTTTCCACCAATGATTTAAAAAGAGTTCATTCAGTGCGAGTATTTTTGTGTACTCTATTTGCTCAGGTGTTTTAGCCAACTCGAAATCTAAAAGTTCACTAATATCACCGTTTGATCTACCCAAAATAAGGTCATTTGGACGTAGTAATCTCACAGCGTCTAATTTGGCAACATTATTTCTATGAACACCCAAAGGCCTATCATTTATCATATCAGCAACACTGTACATTAGTCTCTGCAAACGCAACTTAGTAAACTCAGGTTTTCTCGAAGCAGTGACAGCTTCTAAAGTGTTCTTCACAGTCCTGATCATCCTCTCAGCTTGTCCGACTGACGAATGAGCTCCAGATGGTACGAAGTGCCAGGTTGTTGTTTCGGGATTTGTCTGAATCTTTGCCATCTTGGTATGGTTCCAAAGGCTCTCCATAACGTTTGCAGCACCACGGATTTGCGAACCAAGATCTGCAGTCACAGACGTGGGTTTTCCGCGGATTCTAGTAAAAGCATCAAAACCTGCAAGGAAGCAGTTGGTATCGTAACCTTCAAGGACCTCTATGTGGGCCGCACCAGATGCACGACACACGATGACCAGAATCCAGGCTTTACCAGAATTTACCCGGTAATTTCTCGTCTCGCGGCGATCTGCGATGGTATTGAACGGACCAGCTATGTCAATGACCACATGTTCGAATACTGGCGATCGCACGAGTTGTTCCACCTTACGAGGAGCGATCTCTACTTGGGCGATCTTCTTCCGTAGAAAGCGACAATATGGGCACTGCGACACAACTTTGCTGACGAACCGTTTACCGTTGAGGATCCAGAACTGCTCACGTACTAGGGCAAGAGTAGTATCCGCACCAGAGTGCTGCGGTTGGTGACATTTGCGCACCAAGATCTCTGCAAAGGGTTCAGAGTATGGTATAATCGCAGGCGGGTTTGATAGAGCAGCACCAGTACGACCTAGTGCTCTCCACACACCGTCGACGTCCAGTATTGGGTTCAGTGACTTTAGCTTATGTCCCACATCTGACGGTAGTGACTGCTGAGCCTGTTGAATAAGAAACAAGTTTGATATTACTAACTCACGCTTGGTAGGCACAAATGTATCATTTTCAGCAAACCATCTCGAACATTCTGCTTTCGTCATACTACTGATGGCAACTGGAATAGTCTTCACTGTTCTCTTCAGTCGATCTCTGAAAAATTGTGAAGCATTTTCCATAAATCTTATGATTCTAGAGATGCGACGTTTAATCTTCATCAGGCTGTCATTTTTGTCGACCGTTATGTTAAATGTTTTTAGGATATCAAGAATAACTGAATAATCTTCATTTGTTCCACCATCAATCTGGACACATAGTGACTTGCATCTTCCAATGGTCATCCGTGGATCTTTTATTCTTATGTCCAGATCTTCTTTCTTCGCATGAACTTCATTTGCATGTTTGATTGGCCATTCGTTGATGTCCTTCTTCATGAAGTCTGACCTTTTGCCATCTGTAATCCTTTCCCATTTCAGATGGGTTAAGACCGCGTGACGCATCATCGGCAACGTTGTTTTCAGAGTCTACATGGTATACCAATCACGAATATCAGTCAGGGTTTGTATTTCACCAATATGGCTGGCTGTCCACATGTTGTACTTGTAGGGCTCATGACGCAGTTGTCCCAGAACTATGGTGCTGTCAGTTAGCAGCATTACCCTTTCAAAAATGAAGCTTGATTTTTTGACGATAGTCTGTTGCATTCTGGCACCCAGCAGACATCCAAGTAACTCACCACCGGGGATCGTTAATGTCGGAATTTGTGGCCACGGTTTTGCCTTTGACATGGCAAGAACAGATGCTCGCTCGCCATTTTCCAACTTCCAGTTGTAGTACGCGACACATCCATAGGCAGTCTGAGAACTATCACAAAAAATTACTAGAGCGGGTTGGTCAACTGCGGTTTCCGGTGTAAGACAGCGAACAAACCTGACTTCTTTTAGACCGTAGATCGAACGAATCACTTCTTTACACCGACTGCGGGTTGTAGGTAGGTCATCATTACCATCTAGGATCGGATCGTCCCATCCCTGTTTGAGTCGGAATATCCGACCTAGTTCGTGCTTCAGGCAGATGGTAACCGGAGTTGCAAGTCCCGTCGGATCATAGATGGTTGCTATGATCTGTAGATAATTTCTTCGACTGAAAGTGTCAGGGAAGGCATCATCAAAGTTTTCTAAACTGATATCTTCCTCTGATCTAATGCTCTCCTTTTCTTTGAGAAGTTAATCCTACCTGAAATGGAAATTTCATCGTTGGCAGAATGATATATTATACCCAGGATCCTTTTTCCTGCTCTGGTGTCCGTCGCACATTGTCAGGTACATCCGGCACTTCTTTATGTGGGCATCAATATCACTATCACTTCCACCGATCATGAAATGCTTTATGATGAAGGATGCCTCACTGAGGACAATGTTGAGTTCCTTAGCAAGTTGTAATGCCGTGGAAACATCATCAACACTTGTAGTACCATCATCAACATACAAGTTCGATTTTATGAATTCGTATACCTGTGGGTACTTGTCCTTGAATTTCTCAGCTATGATGAGCATTGCTACACTGCATATACCACCTGCCGGAGTAGTTCCCCAGGAGTTTCGTAGTAATCGCAGCGTCTTGACTTCTTCTTCCTTGTCCAGTTGATTCCACAGAAGGCGGTGCAGATGAGATTCTTCTGTCTCAAGGCGAACAGTGAAGTATGCTTTACTTATGTCCATTGCAACCGGTATTTTCCTTTCCTGAACCTTAACAGCAGGGTTGGAATTGGTGGAATCAAATTTGGTGGTGGTTCCCACAAGGAGTTGATAGCCTTGCCTTTAAATGGAACACTTGCATCAAATATAATTCTGAGTGGGGTTGAGGAACTATGCTCATTAAAGTGTGCGAAATGACAGATGTAGTAGACTTTGCCACCATTAGATTTCCACTGCGCATCCTCCTCAGCTGTAACCTCTGTCATATAGCCGTCGTTGATCAACTTTTCAAATTCGTCTACATACCAGTTCTTTAAAGCTTTGTTTCTGGACATGGTACGTGTTAACGAATTTAGGCGTTTGAGGGCAACAGGTCGATTATCCGACAAGGTACGGAAGCTTTCCTTCCATGGTAACCTGCAAACGAATATCTTCCGTTCAGGGTCGTAGGTGAGGCAACTCTTGTATGTCTGTACTCTTCGCTCCTCTTCTGAGTTTATGCCGACTGCGTCGCACCGATGACAAACCGGACCATCCTCTACTTCACATACGATCAAACACAGTCTCAGCACTGGTCTTTATTGAAAGAACCGACTGTCCGCCATTTTCTGCAACCTCCTGCACGGAGCCATTGCTCGGGCTTTATCTGTGAAACTTCCCCTTTCGGCCGTTCAGCATGACCTACTGCAACTGATGACGTTGACTGCAGAAGAACAGCAGAAATCTTTCTGTTGAGGAGCTCCGACAGCATCACACTTGGTTCATGAGAATTGGCGGCAAAAAATTTCTCGTGAGAACCATGTAGAATGAACCCGAAGTTAGTCTCAGCTAAAACAAGGTTTTCTCTTGTCTTCACCGTTCGCGGAAATATGCTGGCATGATTGTCTCCGATTAGCAACTCGATGTCACCGTGAACAGGCTCTAAAAGTTCTGATGGATCGGCATCATCTTTGAACATGTCAGCAGCTGCATGATAACTGCCTCCATCAAGTTCACCGATGTAATCGACACCAATGCAATCAACTGCAGTCACGAAGTTACCTTCTGCATCGTAGAGTGGGATGCTGTACAGATCAGCTGGTCCCCAATCCTGTGGCTGGCTCTCCCAGCAGTCCTCATCATCAAATTCTTGATTCTGGATACTGGTTTGATACAAGCTTCCTTTGCCACCGAGTTCAGAATCTGTGAGACAGTGGCTCCCAAATCATAAAGAACTGAAACCCTGAAAAGATTGCCTTTCCTTTTCATGAAGGCTGTATGACTAGGTCTCATTGTGTTCTGGCCCAGATGATGACGGAGTTTCTCGCAATCAACAGGACCATAAACCATGCTTGACGCAGCTAGGCAAGCAGCATGCAATAGAGTATGATGATTGTCTGGCGTCTTGCAATTAACCTCCTGACAAACGTGCTTATTTCTGCACTGATTTAAGGGGTGAGAACCAAAGCACTTTTCACACCGGTTATGTTCCTTCAAGGTTTTCTCTTTTTTTATGGACGAAAGACCTAGGAACACTCTGCATTCAGACGTTTGGTGATCAGCCATAGAATGAAAAACACATGATTGAACGGAAGATGGGGAATTTTTTGGCTTCCTGGTTTTCGATTCCTTCCAACCATTACCCTTTTTGGGCGTTCCATTCTTACCAGGCTTGACACCTTTCGAACCGCTGTTACCAGTGTTTCTGTCCTTACTGCTAACCTGATAATTCTTGACGACCGTCGTCGGCTCTTCTCTGAAAATGTAACTAGAATGAGCTTCTGCTCGCAATTTAGCTGTTTCTTCGATTGAGGCTGCCGTGTCGGCCATTTCTAAGAGTAAATTGAAGGAGGCTTCAGCATCAAGGTCGTCTGCCAGAATTTTTCTGTCGATTCTCCTGCGCAGTTCTACTGGAATTTTTTCCATTACGATGGAAAATGCCGACTCACCTAATGCAGACGTTCGGTTTACCGATCTCAGGTCCTCTTTAGCGACAGTAAGCTCCGTTACCAATCGACGAAGACCATCTGCATCAGACTCGCTTCTGACAGGCCTAATGTCATGGACGTCCTTGAGGACTGCGTCACGGATGGTGTTTCCCCTTCCGTAAATGCAATCTAATGCTGACCATGCTTCATCCAAGCTCGATTTCGACTGAACAATGAGGCCTTCCCTCGAGTTTTCTCGCAATGCTTCTCTCAGTCTTAAAAGCGCCATCTCCTCAGACATCTGGCTCTGAACTAATAGCTCGAAATTTTTCTTGAATCTTTTATACGATCGAACTTCACCATCCCACGTCGGACAAGAAAGTTTCTTCAATTGGACGAATGACGAATTAGATTTTCTGACCTCATTAGCTTGCTTAGGAATGTCCTCTTTTTCCGATAGCTTTTCCATCGTTCATTTATCTGCGTCCTCAGCTTGTGGAAGGTAACACCCGCATCACGCAATGTTTTCAAAGTTTCGTCACAAGTCAGATTGCCTGCGGAGACTCTTTTTCAAATCACTATATGATTCACGAAGAGAGTTCAATGATAACCTTAAATCATCAACAGTGGCGTTCTCTGCATCTGCTAAGATGGCCTCGGCGTCCGAACTTTCAATAGTCCAGGTCTCAACAATGTCAAATTTCTTCCGAGTCAAAGATTTCACCTTCCTGGGAGGCATGTTTACGAGATTGAACAGTAAACAGCAGTACAATACCCGAACGATGAATTCAGCGACCCAGTTATGAGAAATGGAACACAAGAAGTATTGCTTCAAAACACCAACTTTGGGTCGATAATTGATAATAGCCACTCTTCCAGACGACGAGTCATTGACGGAACCAACTAGTTAGGCATTCAAACATTCAGTTTTCGCGAACTAAACTCGTTGACACTTTTGTTTGCTGTTGTTAACAATGAAGTAATTTATGAACGAGTTAACCTTGAGGACAATTTACATACCACAAGGCACAAATTGGAGCGAACTTACTTTAGAGTTTCCTCGATTCCGCAGAGCACTTTGAAATGAAATGTAGCGCAACTGCAGGCTTGCGCCTGCCCAATCAGAATAAGACCTTTGACACCTCAACCAACCATACGAACGAGGCATGTAACGTCACGACGTTGAAGTCGTTACAGACATTTCATTCTGCAAATGAAATAATTACAATATTTTTTTTTACCCTACTTTACAGAGAAAATGTCAACAGACCTAAATTAAAACTACATATATATTACGACTTACAAAAAAACAATAATAAGTATATTACAACAAAACCAATCAAAACAGAAATAACAAATCTGAACTTGAATCGACCAGTAAATTACAAATGGAATTGATCAATCAATACAGTTACTTACTCCAAGTTATTTAGTTGGAGGGTTCAGTCTTATTCTAAATTATTAATGGCGATCTCGAAAAGAGAACCGCCCAGCTCCAGTCCTCAAGATCAAGTGTAAAACAACGATTCTTTGCGCATATTTTCACTTGTTAAAGAATTCGTCCAGTACCTAGTTTGGCAACTAAACGACCCCAAATTTTATAATTAGCTAGTTCAATAATGGGAATAGAGGACGCGATTCGTGTCTGTGATTAAATCTTTTTAACATACCCAGATTCATCAGTGTTCACCTTGCATCACATTCTTAGAGTGTCTTTTGACCGGAAAAGTCCGGCTGTCAGTAAGTCTATTTAAAGACCAGGATTTTAATGGCTGACCCAGAATGTCAGTTGGTTGGTCCTGAATGAAAAGTTAATTATGAGTTCAATGAAATCCGCCTTTGGAGTCCCTGTTTGCTGGAAAGCGGGAGAACTTAGAAACTAGTTATTATTTTTTGTATAATGTGTCTCGTCCGGGAAGTTATGCTTTCCAGGTCTGATTTTGTGCCCGTTAATTCTTGCGTGATCTTTTTATCACCAGTTTTCCGTCATTTCCGTTTGGAATAAAAAGAGCATCTGTGAGTCACGTCAATGGATGTAACATGTCGCCACACCAAAAGACTGTTTTAACTGGTATAAGTTTATAAGGACTTGTTCAGTGGTAATGGTGTTGGGGGATTTGATTTTTATTTTAGTTTAGTACCCACTTTGCATTTGAAATCCCATTTTCTGCGTTCGGTTTTGGTTCGACTTCCTATTTTTGATGTGAATCAGATTATATGACGCATTTCCTTTAACTACTCAGCCTTGTTACTTTGAATTAACATTTTTGCAACTTGAATCTAATTCAGTGGCCTTAGTTAATTATGAGTTATGAGAGAGAGAATCAAGTTTTCTTTCTTCAAAGCAGGTGTGTCAGCTGTGACTTCTGGGAATAAAAAGAGGCATGTCTTCAGAAAGACACATTAATGCATAATATATATATATATATATATATATATATATATATATATATATATATATATATATATATATATATATGCCAATATAGATATATACCAAGACCAAGAATAATATATATATATATATATATATATATTATATATATATATTATATATATATATATTAATATATATATATATGTATATATATGTATATTAAAATATATATATGCATGTATGTATATGTATGTATGTAAAGGTATATTAGAAAGATATTTAGCAAACTACTTCCAATAACAGACGATGGATCTAGAAAATTAAGTTGCAGTCTCTGACACATTAATCCTTCACCTTCCGAATCCATGACTATTTTGTGCAGGAAAATAGCACTTTGTTTCAGCAACCTGCATCTATAGATACTTTTTTTTCTTCTGGCAAAAATGCTCAGTTAGTTGGGACTTGATAATTACTACAATATGCCATATCTGAATAGCACCTTTATATTTCATATAATTACTGAAGGCTTGTTTAATAAAACCAGATTTTCCTCAAATATATGGTATGTTTTGTTAATAACCTACCTATTTGTTGACTATCAATGAAATTGTTCGTAAATGCCAAGTGAAGAGCAATGTCTCATGCAGAACGATTTCATGTATTTTCCATATGTTTAAACAATTGGGAACAAAATACACTAATATTAGAAGAAACTATAGTTATCAACATTTTCCAAATACTAGATTTACGTAAAACTAGGGAACCATTATATATTACCATATGCGAAAAGCTTCATTTAGTAGTATGAACCCTTTACGATTTAATGCAAAAGAGTCGAAGTTTACTTAACTTTTCAGACAATGCTACTGCAAGTCAAGGAGAGAAGGCAGAGTTTGAGTCTAAAGCTAAAACCATTGATTTCTGTATTGTCCTGGATGAGTAATTTGGTTCTATCCCAAAGCTAATGGATGTGTCTGATTCAGTTCCCACAAGAAATGCTCCCACTTTTTTTGTGGCATATTGGTTCAAACAAGGAAGAATTGTCTAATTTCATAAGAACCTCTGAATGTTTCCCAAAGAAAACTGGCAACATCCTGCTTCGAAATATTAAACGCTGTGATAAGAATATTTAAGTAAAGGCAGTTAATGATACATAGGTTACTCTGCTGATTAACTTCAGACATTCTCTAGATGGGAATACTGAAGCAGTTACCCTCACAGATCTTTCAACACACACACAAAAAAAAAAGGATATTCGCCAGCAAAGATCTTTGCGAGCTCCTCACTGGCAGAAATTTTAAGTAGTTGCCCTACTCAGGTTCGGTAGGAGTAACAACACCACCTTATTAACCTCATCCAAGACTGCTTGAAAGCATAACTATTGGACATCTGCCCATCGGATTAAAAATGTCAAAAGCAGGCTTAGTCAGTGCTTCAAGTGTTATGAAAATAGGAACAGTGGCTTAAATGTTCAAAAGGACACGATCTTCTGGGTCAGTGTCTTACTGATAGATTTCACTGCAATGATATGCATTCCTTAAATTACAAAATTTGTCTTCAATATATTTTTTGAACAGCATGTCCTGAAACTGAAAAAAACACAGAATATATAAGCGTAGGTAATGCTGAACAAAAGTGTTGATGGGCCTCAGCCATTAAAAGCCCTGAATCAGCATATGTTTCTGTTATGAAGAAAAAATTTAAGTAAAGGCAGTTCATGATACACAGATTACCTTGATGATTAACTTCAAACATTCTCTAGATGGGAATACTGAAGCAGTTACCCTTATAGATTTTTCAACACACGCACACACACAAAAAAACAGGATATTCGTCAGCAAAGATCTTTGCGAGCTCCACACTGGCAGAAATTTTAAGTAGTTGCCCTACTCAGGAATAAGTAATTTAGCCACGACTTTCTTTGCTGATTTATTCACTATCGTTTTCATATTCATTTTTCGTCTCCGCTTCATTATCGTTATGCTTTTTCGTTGTGTCCTGCTATTCTTGCCTTTTACCACTTCTACTTCTTACTTTATTGATGATTCATCTCCTTAACGTGTTTGCAGCATCTTCCTCAACACATTTTCCCTCCCAATATTCCCGTGGTCCGTCTGTCTAGGCGTTCATGTTATGCCCCGCGCTGCCATTCCTGTCATTCCCCCAACCTCCCGGTCCTTTTCCCTCTCTCCCTGCCCTCCCTTTTCTATCAGCTGAATAGAGAGCATTAGTGAGATTGAAAGCTCGGCGCGTCTGGTGAAAATGCCAATATGCGGGGATTGAGTGTCGGAACTTGAACGCGAAGACAGACGACAGCTCAGAAGAGCAGCACCACTGCCATCGCCATTTCCCCCTCCGATTCTTTTCTATTGTCGGATCCGATTGTCTTTGTTTGTGGTATTGGCGTTGAAGGGTCTGTCGTTTATAATTTACTCCCTCGGGGATCACATGAGGAAAAAAGAGAGATACAGGCTCAGACTTTGAGTTTTTAGGGGCGCGAGAAGGATCTGCAATTCTTCCTGATGTCTTGGTGGTCTTGATTGTTGTTTTTCTCGCCTGTAATTTCTCCTCTTCATTTGTTTATGAATATCTAAAAAGGGAATATATATATATATATATATATATATATATATATATATATACTGTATATATATATATGAGTTGTTTGTCAGTTGGGCACACGTGACTTTTTTTCATATTCACTACACGTTGGGAATAACTTCCCAAGGGAATTATAAACGATAAGTGTTCCTGCGTCGTAGAAGCGTATGTCAATTATAATTCCTTTTTTGTATGTATGTATATATATATATATATATATATATATATATATATATATATATATATATATATATATATATATATATATATATATATATATATATATATATACATACATCTATATGATGAAAATTATAAGCAGGCTATGTGGCCATGAGGAAAGTGAAATAACAAGCTGCAAGATCTTTCTCCTCAACTCTAAATCGTTTTCCAGAAAATTACATGCAATGGCAAAAGATTACAACGAAGGCTTGGTTTTACTGACAACAGTGCAGGAGCATATAACGATTTTAATCCATACAAAGGTCATTACATTTTGAGGTAGGTTCTCATGGTTGGAATTTCTGTCTAGGATTAACTCAGACACTGGATAAACCAAGTATAGGCAAAGGACATTACCAGTGATTATGGAGTTTCTAGTTTCTCATTTACACTTTCCAACATCTTGTGCTTAATGGGGTCAAGAGTATACAGACTTGTGGTTAAATCAATATCATTTTCTTTAGCAACGCAGAAGTTAAGAGATTTCCAGGAACAATATTATCACATTTTTTCAGTATATTATGGGACCAATGAGCCTGTGTGATTTTTTACTCAAGTGCGCACAGATAGCATGATTCTTTTGTCCAGTTTTAGCAGAACTCTCATACTGATTATTCTGACATTTAATTCCTTACTTTTTATCGCAAATAAAGCTAATAACAATCCATACTGGGATCTTATAAGTAATGTTGCTGCTCTCGTGAGGATGATATTATTTATGAGAATGTGTTTTGTTTTAAGTTTCATTGTATGAAAAGATTACATCTACAATGAATGTTTCAGCAGTGATTTGATGGGTTCAAAGCTGATGACAAAGGCACAAAAAGGGTGTACCGAGGTAATTCTGGCTTCACAGCTTCGTTGCAAAATTCGTAGTTGGTTCTCTGACTAAGATACAGCGATAAACATTTGACTTCGACAACTCGGCTACCATGGGTAAATGCAGATGTAATGATAGCTGGGAGAATATTAGTTAGGAATAGCGTAAATATAAAAGAGAGAAAAAGAGAGAGAACCTGTAATAGACAAAAGATAGACAGAGAAAGAAGAAATGAGGGAGAATGAATAATAAAGAAACAAGACAGAGAGAGAGAGAGAGAGGGGGGGGGAAGTGTTATGATTATGTAGCCAAAACATGGGAGCCAGTATAATCTACGGCAACCATAACAGAACTGTTTACCCGTCCTACCTGTGAGCTGACCTTTCAACTTTCGCCGGAACCTAAAGACTTCCGGTGACGTCATTAGTCTCTCCTACAAAGGAGGGGATTAAGTCATTTAATCACACCTAAAAGGACATCATTAGATGATCTCCAACCACTTAGGACGTCTACAAGGCGGGACAGAAGCTATTGCCGCCTATTGATAGGATGGGCATTTTCCTTTCAAGAACCTTCAAAAAAGCAAGTTTGAAGGAGAGAGAAGCAGATAGAAAAGAAGCAGAGGAGTGAGGTCGAGAGCCTCATCAGTTATGGGTTGAGAAGAAAGCAAGGCTCATACTTCAATTCACGTAATTGTAAATATAATGTATATTTTAATTAGTGTGTTAATGAAGTAAGAAAACTGCACTGTGTCTTCCTAAGCCTCCTGGGACTCAAACGTTATTATAACAACAAAGCCAGAAACGATAAAGCAACAACAAAGGAAATAATAAACTTTACATGGGCAACGAGTAAAATAAATAGTAAAAAGGAACATCATAACATTTTAAGATGGTAAAAACATTACAAATGGAGAAATCATTACACACCTATCAATTTTAATTTCCTTTGGGTATAAGTTTTCGGAGGTATAGTGAATATTTATAGCTTGATATTTGTGAAAATAAAAAGCTACACATTTACAAGAGAAAAATATTCTTAGGTAGCCAAATATTACAAACTTACCAATCAGCAGCCATGGTGGACATTGGTTGATATCTTGTAGTACAGAACCTGAAATCAACAGGAATGTGTAGGAGAGGGTCGATATCAACATATACTTGTCTTGGACAGCCAAGTGATTAAAGTCGACTGTTTATTTTAATATCAAAACCAAAAGCCCAGGTTCGAATTCTGGCCTTGGCAGATCTTCATATCAATTAAAATTCCCTTTGGGCATAGGCTATTCCCCATGGAACAGTGAATCTGCTATTAAATGATATTTGTAGCATAATATTTGTTTTATATATATATACTGTATATATATATATATATATATATATATATATATATATATATACACACATATATATACATATATAATGTTATATATATATATATATATATATATATATATATATATATATATATATATATATATATATATATATACACACACATATATATACATATATAATGTGTGTATATGTATACAGAATCTGTTGTTCACTTTTTTTTACGAGATAACCACAATACCCTCATAACTCCTCGAGTAATTCTCACATTTTGGACACGCTTGTCACTACAAAGTCTTAGATCCAAATGTAAGATTTTAGAAGTAACTATGATGTATATGTAGGCAACATGACCCTCGTTTTGATACTCTGGATGCGGATTCGCACCGTGCCGTACACCAGAATTACTTCATAATCTTGCATTTTGATCTAAGGATTTGTATTGACTAGCGTATCCAAAATCTGCGAAGAATTAGATAAGTTAAGATGGCATTTTGATTAATACAATTACACACACACACGTGCATGCATGTGTGTGTGTATATATATATATATATATATATATATATATATATATATATATATATATATATATATATATATATATATATATATATATATATATATATATATATATATATAATGTGTGTAATTATAAATGCATGTGAAATCAATTTGATTTTACTTAATCTTCAGTTGCAAAGATTATCATTCATAGCATCATGTATAATTAATCTATATACTGTATACTCCAAGCGGTTTAATTCTAAAGTCAAAGGTTCAATGATAGGCGATAGCGGGTATGTAACTGTGCACAAAATTTCTTTTGAACATTAGCTTTAGCTATAACAAGTATTACGCTTAGAATAATTACGTTGATAAAATAAATGTGAAGTCCCAGGTGAGAGTTAACACTACTATTCACGTGAAATGCCTGTGGTTCATAATGATGCCCAAGTGCTCATAGAGTTAAGATAATTGAATACTTGTAAATGAATTTCCTCACAGTGATTTGCGTCTTGGTAAAAAAAATCAGGTAAGGTAAATAATAGCCACGTAAAGATTGCATAAACAAATGTGTCCCAGAAATGCTCAAGCCAACAAACATAATCTACAGAATAGAAGTCTAGGTTGTACAGCCACAGTTTGCCCTCTTTTTGAATAGTTGTAAACTTTGTGTATAAACTTTTTTGACAATAAGTTTTATCCGTTTTGAATAGCAACAATCGTTATCATCATTTATATATCATCGAGTCGGTTTTTCTTTTTTTTTAGGACGTGGTTGAAAAGATCTGGAGAAACAAGATCAAGAAACCCCTATAAATACCGACAAAAGCGCCTTGTTTCTCCAGATCTTTTTCAACCACGTCCAGAGGATGACCAACGAGCTGGTCGAAACATGTCGACGGTACCTGAAGCAGAACCTGAATCCAGACGACGAAGGATTTCTGATTGGATATTTCAATGAAATACTTCCCGCATTCCACGCACTATCCTTTTTCCAATGTGAATATCGGCCAGTTGCTGACCAACATCGCTGAGCCCGAAAAGCGAATTATAAGGAAAATAGAAAAGATCCTGTATAAGATAAATTCGCATAATACAGCCATCCTTTTTAATAAGTCTTAGAATTCATAATATTTACTATGTCTCACCTTGAAGTTTGATGTAAATTATGTATACATTTACATACCCCTATCTCATAAACCCTCAGAGTGAGAGATTGCGTCATTGAAGTCATAAGACTTGACCATAGAATATCCTCTGTTGATGCCATTTGATGTATAACCGACCTCTCGAGCACGAGGGAAAGAGATTCCCCAGGATCGAATCTAAATATTTCGCTTGATCTTTCCACTTTTTTTATTAATACTTCAATCTCCTTCATCTTTTTTAGCTTTCTTCTACTTTGTTATCCAACTTCTATGACTGCTATTTCCAAGTGTTGATATCAAGTACTATTTTCCACATTCCTCGACGCCTGTTTGAGTAACCATAAATCAGTCAATTTCACATCCTCAATATTTACTCCTTGGATGAATGGGATAAAGGATCATGGTTGGGAAGGGTTTGAATTCTGAAGCCAATAGTTATAGTTGTTTGGTGACTTATGCACCCCTAAAAGACAGTTTGGACCTACCTGCAGAACTGTCCTCAAGTGTTGTCTCAAGAGAATCCAGGAGAGCCATTCGTTTGGTTAAGACTTTCGTCTTTTAGTCTGGAAGGGCATTATTACAGATAAAGGTAGAATGATTTCACATTCCCATGGTCTCAGCCCTAATAAGAGGTTCAGCTTACATTGTGCCTCTCTTTGTGTAAGTACTATCCATGAAGGTAGGGTATGGAGTAGATCATATGGGAAGTAACCTGTCACTGTACCAATCACGGAGAATGTTAATTTCCTGAACAACTTTCTTTACATTTCTTCCTTTCAATTTTTTCATGGATCCATGTAAAAATGAATGGCCCTCCTCTACCTACGTTGACTTAAACCCAGACCCATGTGCATTCTTCATGCAACTCAGTGAGGTTACTGAGTCACTTGAAGAATGTGATAGGAAACATACTTATTCTTCTTCTTCCTTTAACGTGCTTTTTCCGATTTTTATATGGGGGTAAGCACGATGCCTTCTTTGAAGGACTTTGATTTGGCTTCGGGGTAGACCGTAGTCTCGATCGGCTGCCCTGCCTGACATCGCTACTTATTGACTCCCACATATTCCAGTCACTGGGACACCAGCATGATAACATTGCTGTTGGTGAGAACAGAAATGTGTATTGTATTGCACATGTGTACAAGTCATTAGACCATGATGCTTTATTTACTAGCATGAAATCTGATGGCATTATGCAAAGGATTAAATTTATTGTTGCATCGGTTCATAAAAACTTGAAGCTTACAGATCACTCAAACAGGGCTGATGCAGATCAATCTTTTATTTAATTTACGGAAATAAAAAACGGGTTTTGACTGCAAAGCTAAGATAACTCATTTTGGTAGTGTCACGAATGATATGATTTTATCCTATTTAATGGGTATGTCTGACACAGTTGCCACAAGACATGCTCCAACTTGACGTTACATGTTGCTTCTTACAAAGAAGGATGGCCTACCTTCATAAGAACCTCTGAATGTCTCCAAAAGAAGATCTGCAACACCCGAATCCGGACCCAAAACATTGAAAACTACAGCAAGAACATTCTAGTCAAGATAGGCTATGACACAAGGGGGCTCTACTGATTAACTCCCGCATAGAGTCTTCAACACCAAACAAGGGTTAATATTCAGCAAAGACTTTTATGACTACTCAGAGACAGAAATTTTGTACTGATGCCCATCTCACGTATTTTTTAGTTAAGGTAGCAACAACACCAAAACTTTGCTTGAAAATATAACCATTAAACATTTACCCTTCAGACTTAAAAAAATTCGAGGGTAGGCTTAACCAGTGCTTCAAGTGTTATGGAGATGGCCACATTGAATTAAAGTGTCAGAGCAAACTGAAATGAATAAATAGATCAATATAAGCCATTTGGCATCATGACTGTAGTGGTCAATGAATCTGATATCAATTAAAAAGTTATGTTTAACGTAATTTAAATTCTTGATATAAAAAAATAAGTAAACAGTATATGTATAAAATCAAAACATGAAAAAATGTAAAATAATTATTTTCCATAAAGCCAGCTTCTGAATAGAAAGGGTACAAACAACCAGATCTTTTGCCGGACACCAGCTTTTGAAACATATCTAAAAAATTCTACTAGCATCATATGAAACTTCTATATCATGGAGTTTGCATGAATGTATTCACATCTAAGGTTCTCAAAATTTGAGTATTCAGTTAAAAAGGAACCAGAAAGTTCAATAATTGTCATGTGTTACTTATATGTAAATGGCACAACTTGAACAAATAGAAATCTTAAAAAGAGAACGATCTTGTGGGTTTGTGTCCCACTGATATGCTTTGTTTTCACTCTACAGGTGGGCATTTCCTAAATTTAAAGATTTGCCCTGGATATAATTTTGAACAGGATATCCTTGAGTTAGCAGCACAGAGTATATAAATATACGTAGTGGTAAACAAAAGCTTATTCAGTCTAATAAAAGTCCCGAATCAACATAGGCCTCTGTTATCAAACACTTGAAAAATCTTTAATTCCTTTAAACTTTTTTCCCCTATACTAATCGGAATATGAGTGATAAAGATTCCTTATGTTCACCTTCCACCTCTCTAGGAATACACGTTAACTAATTCTCACTGCGCCCAAAAGACGCTCATTTTTAAGCCTGGTTCTCCTGCGGTTTCTTGATTTGTTTCTAAGTCTGGCTCTCCTGCTGCAATTGAATCCTTAATTGGCATGTTATACTTATTACCCAGACTGACTGAGACAGGGAAGGAGGATGAAGACCATATCCAAGTGGATTTAGTTCAGCTGAAGGATTCCCTGTCTTTCTCAGGGGATACCATAAAAAATCTCACTCCAGCAGTTCACAGTCTGTTTCATCAAATGAACACAAACAATTTCAAGATTTTATGATTTTATAATATTTCCCAATAATAACTGGTTAAGACCAACATTGACTAAAGATACCAAAACGACTGAGAGGTAAAAATTCCTTTGTTATGCTTGCTACTTTTAATACAAATCCCATTTCTCAAGATTACCAAAATCTTCAACAACCTAAACTCTAATGACCAATGATCCTAAAATTCCTTCTTTTCTATTGCTCAACAAAATGCCTGAGATTCTATTTTTGCCTAATGTAAAGGTTTTCAACCAGAATTTATCACCCGCATGCTTCCTATTCCTTCCTCTTCCAAGCCCAGCATGTCTAACAAAATATGCAAATAATGTTTTAAAAATTTTCAAGTTAGGCATTTTGAAATGGAACTGTCAAGGTCTGAGAGCTAGAACAAATCCTCCTTGAAGATGGGGGTTTTGAAGTTATATTCATTACTACTGGAAAATGTTCGCTAGTAAACCTATCATTTTCCACTCTCCCATTAAAATCAATAAGGCAGTCATCGCTGCGTAAATAAATCAGTTGCTGATAATGTGCCTGTTTGAACGTGAAAATGTATACTCCCCACGTTTAGGGATTCCTACATTTTCATTTTCTATGATGGAACACAGGCAATTTCCTCTCTGATTGGTGACGATTCCACCTAAAGACAGTTTCTACTATTCATATCTACCAGAATAACAAAGGGACGTGGTAGCTGTTGAACGAGGGATTTAAATTCGTCAATGGGGAGGACTTCACTAGGTGGTATATAGTGAGAGCATACTGTATATTTTCTTTGCAAATGGATCTGCACACCCATCACTTGCAGTATAGACCAGACACTAATAGGGTTTTGTGCGGTGTCATTACAAATACATAAAGTTACACCCACATGGCTTCCTATATTAACGTTATAAGGGGAATGATGGGATGTATACTCTCATGGGTTGGGACATGTATTATTACCAGTCATAGTCTCCTGCTAAGCTATGCATGCAGCAGACAATTCTGATATGAGCAGCCTTAGCTCTTCCCATTTAGCTCTTAATCCCTGACAGCTGCACTGGAGAAAATGAAAGAATTCTACTTTGCTTTTGAGGGTGTTAAACTGCAGCCTCTTTTAAGTGCGCCAGCTTATTGCTTTGCTCTTGTTTTATTTTTTCTGGAGGAGACTAATTATTTTATGGCTGCCCTCCTTTTCAGAAGGTTATCAATCTCAGGAACACCAGACAAACTGGCGTTGCCTGAGGGTCAGACAAATTCAGTGCATCTTCTAAAACGTCAGGAGCCCCAGTTACAACTGGTGCAGGCTCCAGAGAGACACAAGCACCAGATACTGATAATACAGCCTCCAATAAGGCAGGAGTGTCAGCCATAGCTGGCGCACCCTCCAAAGAAGCTGACACACAAGGTATAGCTGGCACAGCCTCCAGAGAGGTGGGAGTACCAGGTAAAGATCTGACACTGCCTCTGAAGAGGAAGGAGCACCAGAAATCACTTGCACTCCTCCAAAGAGGTAAGAGTACCAGAAACCACTGGCACTGCCTCCAGAAGAGACGGAGCACCAGAAACTACTGGCACAGCCTCTGAAGAGGCAGGAGTGCCTGAAACCACTGATGCAGCCTCCAAAGAGGCAGGAGTGCCTGAAACCACTGGCACAGCCTCTGAAGAGGCAGGAGTGTCTGAAACCACTGTTGCAGCCTCCAAAGAGGCAGGAGTGCCTGAAACCATTGGCACAGCCTCCAAAGAGAGGCTGGAGTGACTGAAACCATTGGTACAGCCTCCGAAGAGGCAGGAGTGCCCGAAACCACTAGTGCAGCCTCCAAAAAGGCAGGAGTACAGGTTACCAGTGATCTTACCTTTACATTGCCAAGGGAAGCACCTTTGGTAGCATTTATATTTTTCTTGTTAGCAGCAACACTGGAAAAGGATATTCCGGGTCTAACATATTAATTTAATACTTTCTCTTCTGCCTCTCTAAATGTGATACATTCACTTACCCTTAATGTCTGTATCTCCTTTTCCATGATGTATACATCACAATTTATACACTCTGCAATGTATACACTTTGCCTCTTTATGACATACACCATGTTATGGTTCACTACATTTGACACATGTGGCAGGGTTGCCTTGTAGCTTCTGTCTACAAGACCCCACCATATGACTATATTCTTGTCAATAAAAGCATCTCCTTGGTCTTGGGATATATTGTTTAACCTTGAAACGTAACCATGCTGCTTTTATTACCATACACGGAAAATTCCCAGCTGGAACATTTTTAGCCAGAAGATCACCAGGTGGAAAATCGAGTGAGGAAAATTGCCATTGAGAAAATTGCCAGTGAGGAATATTTCCACTGGCAAATTAAAAGATTGAGCTCATTTGGACCAAAACTACATTTTTGTTTTTATAAGTGCTTATTTTATCAATTGAAGAGACAAGAATGTAGTAATTAAGACTAACCATTTCTTTTTATAATTGCTTGTTCAAACCAAAACTACAATTTCTCCTTATATTTGTTTTTATTTATTATTATTTAAGCTCAAATTTACTTGACTGGCTTACTTAAAGAAGAAATTAGTTCAAGGAATTGGTACGAAAGAGATATACCATTCTCTTTTTATTCTCTATACCCATAATGGCTTTTTTTTTATAACAAGTGAACATGGTAAGGATATCCCTTTGTCGATGAACTTCAAAATATGTATCATCAAAATGGGCTAAACAAGAAGGAACAAAAGTCTGTTGGGAAATGTGCTGAAGAAAACAGAAATCGTGTCCAGCAAGACTACACATCAAGTCAAAGGAGCAAGGTTACGAAATTTTGAAATGTGTTAATGAACGCAATCACAGTTCCACCAAAAGCAAAGTAGTCATTCAAGATCTGAAAGAGGAAATTCTGACTTGAGTACCTACTCGTTCTTTGGTGGCAAATTGTTTATCATCTTTAGATGAATGTGCACATTCTGAGCTAAGGAATGTGCAACATGTAAGTAGAAATGTTTGACAGCGGAAGAAGCAAACCGTGGACCATACCTACTCCTTCTGAAAGGACAGGATTCATAATTCCACCCGAATTTCAAAATCTTGACTCTGGAGAGATTCCTCCAGAATGATTCGGAGCCAATAAATTCGTCCCAGAATGGATGGATTTCACATGACATCAAGAATCCCTGAGTCAATCTTGTGCGTCTAGTCCTTAACATGAACAACATCGTTTCTAGTCCCCTTGGAATATAGGGAATTGACCATGAGAGATACTGATGACGTAATACGACGCATTTTGGTTTGTTTCAATATTTTCCCAAAGGGACTGCCAGACGATTTTAATTTCCTGATATACAAGAGGACATCGCTATATGATAGTATGTAGTTTCTGGGTTCTGAGAGGTGACTGCTGAATTGACAAGTTGATCAGCTTGCTCGTTCCTAAGATCCCCAAAATAATGAGGCACCAGCAAAAGTTCTTCTTTACCTATTCTTTTCACTAATATCAGTCATTCCAATATCTCTAAAATCATTGGATGTAAAGAGTTCAAAGATTCTAAAGACTGAAGAACACTTCTCGAGTCACATATAGTGTAAAACTACTTCCATTAAGAGTTAAAATTCACACTCATAATTTAATTTTGAAAAGGACAAAGCTTTGTATAGTCTTAATATCTTAGTTTGGTCAGCACTCCAGCAAGTGTGGGACACAACTTTTAACACATTCATTGTCTTAATATATTTTAGATATGGAATCCAATTCACCTTGCTATCAAATATTGACCCAAGAAACCTCGTTTCACCAACGCAGAATTCTCTGCACATGTATGAAAAGATCTGGATCAGGATGGACTCCTCTCATACAGCAAAAGTGGAAAACCTAAAACCATTCATCTCAAACCACTTTACTATGTTATCAATGCAAAGCTGAAGGCGGCGTTCAGCTTACTGCCATCCTTGTTCCTGCAATAGATATCAAAATGTCATCAACAGATAGAGTATAAGTTACATCTGGGGGAATTATTTTGGATACCCAATTGACTGCTAAGGCGAACGAGGTTACGCTTATAACACTTCCTTGTGGCACTCCTTCTTCTTGACTGAGTAGATCTGATAAAAAGAGGCAAATTGACTCTCATGTTACATTCATAAAGAACCCTCAGTATGCCATATCTCAGCGTTGTGGCATAAGCCTTCTCAAAAGAGAGAGAAAAAAAATACAGCGACTTGATGTTCATTAGTAAAAGTCTGACATGTTAAAGATTCCATTTAAACAAACACATCAGGTGTGGAGTGCATACTTCGAAAACCAAACTGAGCACGCACAAATATTAACCACGTTCCGAGTACTACATCGAAAACGCGTATCTACCATTGCTTCTGTATCTTACTCAGAAATGGTGTCAGTGCAGTAGGACGATAATCCTGTCATGAAAGGGTCTTTCCCTGCTTTCAGCAAATGGCAATAATTTTAACATCTCACCTAGTTTAGAGAAGATATGTTCCCGAAAAATTCTGTTAATAAGGGTTAATATAAACACTTTGGTGGTTCCTGGCAAATGCTTAATCACTGAGTATGTTATATCATCCAGTCCAGGAGTCTGATTCATTACACTTACGTAAGACTGATTCAAATTCCCCATTAGTAATACCTACGTTGTATTGTTCATTCTTTGATGTATCGAAATCAATCTTGTTCCATTACCCTTCTTAGAGCAGAACAGGGTCTGTCATCATTTTTCTTTGCAACGTTAGCAAAATGATTAGCAAAATTATTTGCCACTGACCGGTCATCTGATACCTCGCAACCAATGATTTAGTAAAGTCTTCCCCATTGATGAATTTAAATCCCTTATCCAGCATCTACATTGTCCCTTTGTTATTCTGGCAGTGGTTCTGAGGCAGGTCTTTGGGGATTATCTGTACCTGATGGAGACTGTGAGGGGGGGGCCAGGACCCCTGGGTCGTCTTGAGTACATTCAGGAATTTTGTTTGCTCTTGGACGAGCAATGCGTAATGCAATAGATTATAACAAATAACAATGTTCACAGATAAAGATATACCATGGTAATGTTACTTATAACTAACGGTTCAAAGTCTTATCTCAAATGTGAGGGATATAACCTTAAGGAAGGATTACACCTGTTACAAAGTGGATTCCTGTATGTAATAAAATTAGCTTGCATGTGACCTAAATGGAGTTAAAATGACGTCGTACGATTTACTGAGATCGCGTTTGTGTGAGAAGGAGATACGTCAATGCCATGGGGCAGCTACTGGAGGATGACAGTCGAAAGTTTGCCCAGGACGATGGTTAGAATGAGAGTTACACTGGCGAATGCGTGCTGAGAAAACTCGCACAGATCAAAACAAAACAGTCACGGAGGGTGAGTGAGAGACTCGCACGTCACCACAGAACAGGGATACAAACGCGCACCGCTCTATTTACGAGATACAAAAATAAATCATGACGCTGTTATGAATGAAATGACGCACAAGCGTATGCCAAAGGTATTAACAATCAAAAGCACAAATGATAATTCGTGGTAACTAGGAGTTTTAACAATTTTACGTTAATTCGTTCTACAAACAAAAGTTAGAATTCGATGAACTGGTTGGCGGTGACGAAACACGTTCGTGGGGAGAAGAGCGATACCGCTTCGCTTCCCCACCTACCACCAACTATGGTTGCCTTGGTAACGGTGGAGGTTACCAGATACAACCTTCCTAGCTAAGCGGTATCGAAAAATTCCACTATACAAATGGAGAGAAATTTTGCACTTTTCTCTTGAATTATCACTGTTCACTCCCTGGCTAAATTCCTGACGAGTTGAGTCATGCTACTTGCTGACATGCAATAGCAATAATCCAGTCTACCTAATTGGCAATGGTACCTGAGCGGGATGAATGAAATTCCTTTCTTTGAGGCTTGGTCAGCTCTTGTGATTGCATGCAGTATAAATTTGCTAGTCCCAGATTTAAGAAAAAAATGTGAAAATGGATACTTATGCTGTATAACCTCTGTCCAACTGTATGCCTATGGAATGTAAATGGAATTTTACGTCAATTGCTTCGTCTCAATTCACAAGTCCAGTCTAGCAATGATTCGTTAAGCTAATCACTGGAATCTTGCACTGGAATCATGCAGAATGTGCTGGTTTAAGGTCGTCATTTCTTATGAATGTTGGTGCAATTGCAATTCTTACCTTGTTGGGGATGCTTCTGACTGAGGACCAACCCGTCGTAACACAAATTCAATTAAGGGAAGGTCTCGGGAGAGAAAATCCGGGTCTGAATTAATTAATTAATTAATTACAGGAATCAGAAGAGTAAATTGCAGGGAGCCGTGTACACTAGGCTCTAGGCACTTTCAGATTACAATTAACATATTCAAAATTAAGAGTGCCACTCAGTATAGAGTTAATTTACACTTAATTTACAATCAGGAAGGACTTGATTGATGGGCATATGGCACAGAGGTGACAGATGGTTGATACAGCAGAATCACACACCCTTTCTGTAATGCATGAGAAGGGAACACAGTCAATGGGTGAGCCTACACACGCAGTCAATTATTACAAAGGGAATTGCTGAAGGCTCCAGGAATTAACATCACATAAGATCAGTTGCTTATTCTTTAACACTGATTGATGATTCCTTACAAGGGTCAAGGCCTAGTACTATGCAGGGGGAAGTGGAAAAGGAAATAAAGTATAACTGACCAAACACTTTCATCGCATAGTACCTTAGTTCTCTCTCTCTCTCTCTCTCTCTCTCTCTCTCTCTCCTCTCTCTCTCTCTCCCTTTCCTGTTAAGACAGTTGCTTCAATTACATTGCCCAGCCTTCCTGACATTTTAAATTTCACCCCTCCTCACCCCCATTTCCTATCGGGGCTGAATGTGGACTTAAAGGGCATCGGGAGTGACACTATTCATCTCAGTGACCTCAAAAACTATAGATTAGATACTAATATCTGTCGTTTTTGGTTATTTTTACGTGTCACCCCCTTCCCACCCTTTCTCAACCCCCTTCCTATCCCTCTGTTGGCTGAGTCGGTTGAGCTTCACACTGTCACTCAATGGGCCGGAGTTCAATTCCCCGACCGGCTGATGAAGAGTTAGAGGAATTTATTTCCGGTGATAGAAATTCATTTCTCACTATAATGTGGTTCGGATTCCACAATAAGCTGTAGGTCCCGTTGCTAAGTAACCAATTGGTTCTTAGCCACGTAAAATAAGTCTAATCCTTCAGGCCAGCTCTAGGAGAGCTGTTAATCAGCTCAGTGGTCTGGTAAAACTAAGGTATACTTAACTTAACTTATTGGGGCTGAACTTGCACTTAAAGGGCATTGGGAGTGTCACTGTTCATCTCAGCGACCTCAAAAACTATAGATTAGACACTAATATCTGTTGTTTTTGGTTATTTTGACATGTCACCCCCTTTCCACCCTTCTCAACCACCCCCTTTCCCATCTGGGCTAAACTTGGACAGGAAGGGCATCAGGAGTGTCACTATTCATCACAGTGACATCGAAAACAATGGATTAGACACAAATATCTGTCATTTTCAGTTATTTTTACATGTCACCTACTTCCCACCCTTCTCAACCCCCCTTCCTATTGGGGCTGAACTTGGACTTAAAGGGCACTGGGAGTGTCACTATTCATCTCAGCGACCTTAAAAACTATGGATTAGACACTAATATCTGTCATTTTTGGTTATTTTTACATATCACCCCCTTCCCACATGCACCTTTTGGTGCCAGTGATGTCTTACCCACACAGTGTTCTTTTTGAGATAGTATGTCATATGTATACCAAGTTTGGTTGGTTGAAATTGCTCAATGCCTTTCAGATTGTATGTGGAACATACACACACACATACATACACATACATACACATATATATATATAATATATTTATAAATGGATGTATATATGTGTGTGTGTATGTTCCACATACACTCTGAGACTCACTGAGCAATTTCAACCCAGACATCACTGGCACCAAAGGGCAGTGTGGGAAGGGGGTGATATGAAAAAATAACCGAAAATGACATATATTAATGTCTAATCCATAGTTTTTGAGGTCACTGAGATGAATAGTGACACTCTCAATGCCCCTTAATTCCAAGTTCAGCCCTGATAGGAAAGCAGGGTGAGAAGGGGTGGGAAGAGGGTGATATGCAAAAATAACAGAAAACAACAGACATTTGTGGCTAATCCATATAATGTAATTATATTATATAAATACAATGTATATAATTAGCCACCCCCTAAGTAACTAAGCATTGTAAATATAAATAACCCTAAATCCCTCCCCAGTCACATTCCCATCATACGCACACACACAAATATACTGTATATATAACACATTTCCTTACCTTTGCAATCTGTCTATATACTAAAAGGTCCTTCTGTAAATTCACTTCTACAAACTTTTATATGTCCTTCTGTATTCAATTACGCAAAATTTTGAATAGTTTACCCTTCACTTGGTTATACGGTGGCCGGTAATAAAGTCACAGAAAAAGTCGCAATTTTGGGTAGGATAAAAAGTCACAAAAAAAAAAACAATTTGTGGTGACCGGTAATAAAGTCACAGGGAAAAATTCACACTTTGGCTGGGAATGATGTTAGGTAATCAAACAAAAATAATCGAGTCAGTCATAATTTAAGAGTCATAACCAATTAAGGTAACAAAAGAAAATATTTTAAATCAGTTATTAACTGGCAATACATGACTTACATAACATCATTGTATATATATTATGGCATTACATGTATGTGAAAGTATTTAACCGGATTAGCCCATTTGGGACTGACTGACTTGTTCTCGAATTATCAACATTTTGTCTTTTTGTCTCATGGGAAGGTCTTACGCTGACTCGTTGTATGTGTGTGTGTGTGTGTGTGTGTGTATATATATATATATATATATATATATATATATATATATATATATATATATATATATATATATATATATATATAATATATATATAATATATTTGTGTGTATGTATTGTGTGTGTATTTTGAACTAAAACATTCTATAATAATATATAATAATAATAATAATAATAATAATAATAATATATAATAATATAATAATAATCTTAACTTTATAGCTAAGTGTGTGGTACATCTTGGGCACTGACAAAACATTCTTAAAAATATAATATATAATCATGTTTCAGTGCAAATGCTAAACCTATTCATAGAAATACTTGACTTTTTCTGCCTCTCGTGTAAACAGATATCTAATTTTAATAATAACTACTTAACATTTCAGGGCCGTGTCTAATTGATTTTCGTCGATAAAATCTTACCGAAGCATCGGCAATGGATCGTAGTTTGGTAAAAGCTATTTGAAGTCACAGCCTAATTAGCAAAAATATGTAGTGATGTCTAATGTGGATAATTAAGGCACTTATCAGAGTAAATCAAAGAAATTTAAAGGGAAACTTAGCTAAATCCAGCAGGCTTGTAGATAAGAGGCTAGTAAAACGTCATTACTGAAGGTCCGCCCACTCATTGACGTACTTTACTAGACATCCCGCCCATATACTTTATGAATGAGAATAATAATCTAAGTAGAGGACAATAAGGGAATGGGCATGAGAATATTAATTGTGTAATACAGTTCCATGGCGCAATTCACGCTTCCTTTAACTTAATTATGCACCAAGTCTTACAGTAACACTTTCTGTGAAAACCATTGTTACTCTGGAGTTTCTGTTAGTTCCTCGTTGGCCGAGTCGGTAGGGTAGTCGGCTACTACTCGCTAGACCCGAGTTCGAGTCTCCGGCCGGCTAATGAAGAATTAGAGGAATTTATTTCTGGTGATAGAAATTAATTTCTCGCTATAATGTAGTTCAGATTCCACAAAAAGCTGTAGGTCCCGTTGCTAGGTAACCAAATGGTTCTTAGCCACGTAAAATAAGTCTAATCCTCCGGGCCAGCCCTCTCTAGTAGAGCTGTTAATCAGCTCACTGGTCTTGTTAAACTTAGGTAAACTTAACTGGAGTTTCTGTTGCTTCCACTGATGATTGTCTCCTCAAGGATTAGTTCTTGGTTTACAACGGGACCTGTAGCTGCTTATAGTCCTCACTAAATGTCGGTAACAACGCATCGAGCGACGGTGTTCTGTTCTAACCTTAACTTCCTTAATGCATGATCAGTCCCACAATAAATCCACAGTGCTTGGTATAGCACACTGCTCCTCGTTCGTTATTTTGTGTGCTTGCCTCTGTGTCAGTTTTGTTGCTTCTGTACGCTTGATTCATTTACTTGGAACTGACACTGTTTGTTGTAGGGTTGTTGACTGGCTATCAGTGAGTCTATGTATTCCCGGTTTTATCTATTTTTTTATGGATTTGAAGTTACTCATTCTTTCAATTTTCAGTTTTGATTATTTCATTTGCATCGTTTATATATATATATATATATATATATATATATATATATATATATATATATATATATATATATATATATATATTTTCATTTAATCATAACTACACTGTAGCGCTGAATGATACTCGTAACGCACAGTCCAAGCGCTTGGGGTATGCCCTAAATTTTTTTAATCCACTAATCCACTTTTAGTATATATTACCTTACAATTTCGATAATTATCGCATAACCTACTCAAGGTATTGCTTATTGTATAAG
The DNA here is from genome assembly GCF_040412425.1 of Macrobrachium rosenbergii. NCBI lineage: Eukaryota > Metazoa > Arthropoda > Malacostraca > Decapoda > Palaemonidae > Macrobrachium > Macrobrachium rosenbergii. The sequence continues at coordinate 4,774,811 of NC_089743.1, forward strand.
AGGGTCACTCAAATATTTGTCTCTACGATCATTACCATACTACTGGGAAACCTGCTATTATGTCTGACGTCATAGTTTACGTCTCAACTAGCCTCTTTCTGGGTGCTTACTAAATTTAGCTATGTTTCCCTTTAAATTTCCTTGATTTACTCCGGTAAGTGTTTAATTATCCACAGACATCACTGCATATTTTTGCCAATTAGGCTGTGGCTTCAAATAGCTATTTCCAAAATACGATCCACAACCGATGCTTTGGTAAAATTTTATCGACGAAAACCTATTAGACATGGCCCTGAAATGCACAGTAATAGACATTTATACATAGCTAATGGTGTTAAATTCCTAGAAGCATGAAAGTACGCACGAATCTATATTCAGCCTAAAGGCAGGGTTATGCGGATCTATCTGTCGTCACTTAGTTTATAAATTCAGCAACGGACAGCAGTAAAGGTTTTATCTATAAACAAAAGTTGTTTACAAAATGCGGTGATTTTGTAAGCCCATAATTGCTGTCCATACTCGGCCACCTGGATACGCTAATCCTCTCTGCTGTCTAGGTCAAGGAAGGAACACTAAGTAACTGCAGCTTACTTTTGCTGTGTACATACATCCCTGAAATAATGAAAAGACATTCATATGACAATATTACCGATACTTTCAGTACATATGGCTTTCTTCCAGACGTACTCAAAAGGTTTCATCCCCAAAAATAAATTTTTTCCTATTTTTTCTTCACTGGTTTTGGAGCCTCGCAAGGAATCTGCTTTCATTTGCAATAATTATCAAGTATGTAACTGCGATGTTTTTTGCTTATTTCACGAATATTATCTAATATTCATCTAGGATGTAATCCTATGATTTTACTCAAATCTAGTATTTTTTTGTTTTTGTTTTACACATCAGAACATTGAGAAAAAAATATACAAAGTTTATGTAATATAATTTCTGATTTTTACCTCAAAACTTTGCCATAAAATTATGACTTTTTTTCTGTGACTTTATTCCTGTGATTTTATTACCGTCCACCATAGGCCCTGTCCACACTAGCAGGCACTGCCCGACGGGCAAACACTGTTCCCATAACCGTTCCACTATACTGACCGACCGAGTATGGAGCCAGAACGATGCGACACTCTGGTAACACTGCTTCAGAAGCGAGAGAAAATATAAACGGCTGAAGTGCCCGACGGGCATACCCGCTAGTGTGGACAGGGCCTACGTCACCTCTCTTCGGGCGCAATTCATTTGGGCATTAGTCACTATATCATTTGGGCGACTGTTCATTGTATAGTCTGGGCGACAAAATATCAAAATCCTGCAAATTTGCACTACCATTTGGGCAAATCAGTAAGGAAAACGAGGCAGAAGTATATTAGGACATGTTTTCACGTGGTGATAACTCTGTAATCGGTTGGCGGATAACTCAATAGTTAGCTGGTTAATAATTGGCAGTAGTTAACAGCATTAGTTATTTCATTAGTCGGCTAAGGAAGGAAATATCTCAAACCGACGAAAAAGGTGCTTTAATATTTAAGTTTTTTTTTTTTTGTATAGACATTAAAGAATGTTTCGTGGCAGTGCACAAACAACAAAAACCAGATGTAAAGGCAGAATTAGGTGACTTAACCTTAGCTATCCGAAGTTTGCGGATCGTAGCCAGGATAAAAGGAAGAGATTTTCTCTAGTTTTTGTCCTGGCGCTCTCAATTCTAAAGCGAACCCAATTTACTCGCAATTCTAAAACGAAGTACCAAGAGATTGGCAAAACTAAGGACCAGAAGTACAACCCCATCCTCACGAAATCCTTTGAGCAATTTTAACATTCAAAAATTTTAGAGCCAGAGACAAGGCCACCAACTAATTAAACAATGCATTATGCAAAAATCCTGAGTTTCTATCACCTCATTTACTCGATACATAAAAGTCCAACGCTATAGCCTGTGTTGTAGTAACCATCGACAATCACGGTTAACTTCAATTTATAGGCATCAGCGATACCACTCCAGGGACAAATTACAATATCACTATTGAAAATTTGCTGCCTGTTCAAATGTTTTACAAACTAATTATAACCCTTACATACCAATTTGGACTTGATTCAACCCCGGAAGATCCTTTAAATATTTTCTTGGTAGTATCTCATGGCAAGTGAATTTTCACTTCCAACTATTATCGCTCAAGTCACCTTTACAAGTGTTCTCAGCAGAATGCCAGATCATAAGGAATGATCTTAAACAATTATTCCTGTCATCAGAGGGGTCAAAATACAATATCACTTTGCTGAATAGAAGTTTAAATCTGCATAGACAATTGCAAGCAAACACCAAAATCGAGGTTAATATACTAGAATCTCAATTAAAAACCATTATTTCAGTTACTTCATTTCTCATTAATTTCCCCATCTTACTTCTGTTAACCAATCAGTAACTACCATTACCTTGATTTCATAGGACATTGACTTTCAAGGAGCATTATAAAGTCTACCCCAACACATGACATTTTGCAGTTAAAGAAATGGACAAATGTTTACAGACATATATATTAAGCTGGTCTTCATACATGTAAACACTATTACATATCCAAAGTAGTCAGATTAAAAAATTGAACAGCAGGTAGAGCACAGCATCCAAGTTCTAGTTGTCTGTGTAACCGAATTTAGAGCACTTCGAATCCTCACAGGGTATGCATAGCGTCTACAAGTTCAGTTCTAGTTGCCAGGGTAACCGAACTTAGTGCTCTGCGAACCGTCACAGGACATGCATAGCGTTTACAAGTTGAGTTCTTGTTGTCTGGGTAACCGAATTCAGAGCGCTTCGAATCCTCACAGGATATTCAGTCTTAACGAAAAGCGTTGCTTTCCATTAGTATTAGTGTCGATGTTATGGTCTGCTGCAGCTACACCAAGAGCCTGTACATAAGAAAAGTAGTTTGTTTGATTTTGGACTGGAATCTAGAATTTAGGCCAAAAGGCCTAGCACTGGGACCTATGAGGTCATTCAGCGCTCAAAGGGAAACTGAAGAGTAAATGGTCTGAAAGATGTAACAGGAGGAAAGGTGTAACAGGAGGAAAGCCTCACAGTTGCACTACGAAACAATTTGTTAGAAGAGGGTGGAAATTAAGACTGAAGAGAATATGAACGGTTAGAATATACTAAAACTTCCCATGACATAATCTACCCTCTTAAACTGAAAATAGCATGTTCAGTTAGTCCCAGCAGCTATTCTAAAGTTATTTTTTAATACTATATCGTATGAGTAAACTTACCCATTAACAATCCCATGTATTAGTATTATTGTTACTTCAAACTGCCATCCACTTTCACATTAACAATCCCATATATTACTACCATTAATCCTTCAAACTCCCAAAAAGACAACAGGACAGAGTGCCACCCTTTAAGATAGATTTAATAGGGCACCAATCTTACACTGAAACAACCGCACCTAACTTTGGTGCTACATAACTATGAAAGGTGCCATGCAATGCAAACACTATCTGGCAACTTTCGTCCTTTAGTATAGAGTCTTAAGGGAACTGAAACTGCACAACCCCACGCGACGAAAAATTAAGTTGGGGAACTCAGAATATGAAAGGGGTTCCCAAAGCCAGCTTCAGTGATGGAGGAAAAGTGGATGAAGGTAGGGGTCAGTGATAATATGCAATGCAATCTGAACTATTTCCTAACATGAAAGCTTTGCTTGAAGAGTAAGAGGGGGGAGGGTGGGGGTGTTGAGCGCTTTGACGGAATGACGTTAACAAGACTGCAAGATTTTGAATTGCAATTTCCACTGTTAACCAACCTATTAAAACATCAGTCAAAAAAATTCTTTAACATCCCAAGACCTAGGCCTCTTGGAAAATCGTTAGGATCCACCTATTACCTGTCTAGTTCCTATTTACTAGTGGGAATGAAATTCTAAGTTATAAAAGTATGACAGTTATCCTACCCTATTCTCAGCTCCACTATACGTTCAAACTTACATCTCATGACCAAACAGTGCTCAAGTACTGTAATTCCCTCTATTAACTTGCTGTTAAATGTCTCCCTAGGTCTGACTATCAGTTTTTTTTTTTACCCCAGTATTCCCAGCATCTTTAAGAAGATATAAGATTTTTTATCTTTATCCTAACCACTCCATCTACATAAAATTAGCACGTTCTTCACCCTATTCTAGCCTATCCTATATTTCAAGTTCCATATCTAACTTCCCATTAAGTCCTAGCTACACGAAAACTATCAACCTTGCAGTTCTAACCTAAGTAATAAGTTGGTTGGTTTGAAATCCTTTTTGTGCATGGTGACAAAGTCACCATGCTTGTTTTTGAACTTCCTGTTGTGCATGGTGACTTTGTCACCATGCACAACATACAAGTCCACCTTTGCCTGGCAGGTGGCGGTGCCACCCCGGCAAAGGTGGACTTGGGAAGTGGCCAAGAATAACTTACATTCAAACGCAAAACTTACGTTACATTCAGACGCAAAACTTACATTACATTCAGACGCAAAACTTACATTACATTCAGACGCAAAACTTACATTACATTCAGACGCAAAACCATAAATTCTTTAATATTTCACTGTTGCATACCACTGTAGCCTTCTGAATGAACATACTCGACAAAAGCCGAGGAAGAAATACCAATGAGATTTATGCCCTGGGGAGGTGAAAGCCAACAGCTGGTGGATCTATGCCCAAGGAGATGAATATCAATGTGGATTATGACCACACCCAGATCGGTTTTCCTTATCCAAAATCTTGAAAAAAGACTGAATGTACAAGTGAGAAAATATGAAAAAGTCAGACAAACACAACAAGAAACCAGCATTGCAAGAACTGATTGACAACACCAGAATAAAATGCAAAAGCAACACATGTCGGTATCTGACAATAACAAAGGCTGTATATAAAACAACCAAGCCGATGCTGAACGTCCAGATGGAAGGAGTTAGAGCAAGGCCTCTCCACCATGCCTGAGGGGAAGAACACAAGGTCAAGGTCACTCCATAACAATCCCCAACCAAATACTTCAGAAGAAACCAATAAATTTATTACACCGATAAGAACAAGAAACAATGTAAAACTAATGTAATAATGTAGTTTCACAGTGGAATTGCATTATGTAAATATAGTGTAAATAATTAACCACCCCCTAAGTAACTAGGCATTGTAAATATAAATAATAACCCCAAATCCCTCCCCAGTCACATTCCCATCATACGCATACACACACTAATATACTGTATATGACACATTTTCCTTCCTTTGTAATCTGCAATATGTTTATATACTAAAAGGTCCTTCTGTAAATTCACTTCTACGAACATTTTTATGTCCTGTATTCGCTTATACGAAATTTTTAATATTTTTACCCTTCACTTGGTTATACTGAACTGAACTACACAGAAATTGCATGACTTCCTGTTCGCCACCTTTTGTTTACTGCCGTATCTGTGATAAACAGCAATGTGTCTTTTCTAACTGGGCTGTAGTAGTAACATCAGTTGTTACTGAAGTAATGATAGTTATTATTAGTTACCCAACGTGCAAACTACCGTTGTAGCAGTTCGGACATAAACAATGAAGCAATAATAGCTTCGGCTTGGGAAGCAGCAAATTGCTGTAATTCATAACTCACTCGCATTATACAAAAGGTGGTGATACGAATTTGCGGGTTTGTTATTTCAGTTCAATACAAGATGAGGAAGTGGTGATAACTGCTCAAGTTGGAAAAAACAAAGCCTTTGCTTGTTTCCAGAGCCTGTACATGAAATTTTAAGTGAAACGAATTATAGTTGTGATGGTTCAGAGTTACTTTCATTTTTATTTTATCCAGTTTCATTACTTTCTCGCTTTTTTCATTCACACACACACCCACACACAACACATATACTGTGTGTGTATATATATATATATATATATATATATATATATATATATATATATATATATATGTGTGTGTGTGTGTGTGTGTGTGTGTGTGTGTGTGTGTGTGTGTGTGTGTGAAATAAAAAGTATCGTTGAGTCCCAATTCTACAGTTGGGTTTGTTTAAAAAAGAAACTCATTGATACATTTTTTTAAATTTCACTTATTCCACGTGGGACGATGACGAATCTAGCCGTCAGTGCTGCCAACGCCGGCTATTAACTAAACACCAGTAATGGGCCTGATGGTCGCTTCTGTTACTTGCCTTGTCATTCATAAAATTTTAATTTATTTCGACTGAAATATTTACCATGACTATAAGTAAGGAATGTTCTATCTACTTACGTAAAATTTTTTACATTTGATTAACCAGAAAATATATTTTTTGACCTTTGAAGACAGAGGAAGAGAATAAGAAATGCTAAAAAAATAAATAAATAAATAAATAAAAGATAAAAAAAAAATTCATCACATCTAAAACCGTGGTAGGTGTTATCTTATTTCTGAGAACTTTTAATATACTTTAGAATAAACTATCAGCTTTCCAATGGTACCACATTAGTGATAACAAAAATTACTCGGGTAAAATTAGAAAGCATTTTGTGGAAACTTCCAATGCGCCCAAATCTTCAACTGTTCACCCAGGAGTAAATGACCAAGACCTGAGATTAAACATTTGGGTCGACCGGTCTGGACCGGAGAGGGTTAATGAAGCCAAAAGTTCTATGGCTTTGGACATGGGGGACATTGGCCGACGATGTCGTAGTTTTCAGTTTCGTAAATGTTGGACTTGGGAGGACCTCAAAGGATTTCTTAGAACTGCAAATGGGGCAGTTGAGTGTTTAGTACGGGATGTAAGACTTGGAAAGTGCAGAACTCTAAGATTTTAGCTCTCAGTTGTTTTATGCTCAAGGGGATTTGGTAGAGAAATTAAGAAGTTCGAGCTGGGTACGTGGCAAGTCTATATCTTTAGAGAATTTTCAGAATTTGTTGCATTTTTCTTGGCTCTTGAATGCTGTCCCTGACACATTAGTGAGTAGTTTTGACAGTCAGTTAGAACCTACATTTGATGAGGCATTGATTTTTGCCCAGATTAGAAAGCACGTCGAAATGTCCGACGATAGACAGCACCTTTTTCAATGGCACACCGAAGGCCACGACAGTAGGCCAGAGGGTCTTCCACAGAGAGAATCTAATTTTACTGCTAGTGGTTTTTGCGGTAAAGTGAAGAATGATTGAAGATCTAATTTTGCTTCTAGTAGTTTTTGTGCCAAAGTGGAAAGGGATAGGAAATCTATGGATCAAATGCCACAGTTTTGCTGTTTTAATTGTGATAGGTCGGGGCATACTAAGTTGTGCAGGGTTAAATACTGTGCTTTTTGTTGGAGTGCAGTGCACAATTGGCAGTTTTGTCTGTCACTCAAAAGAAGCAATGTTTGGCCAGTACCTCAGAATTTTAGTGGTAACTGTAAGAAAGCTTTTCAGGAGTGAGAACAAAGGAAACCTAGAAACTGACAGGATTTTTGGAGGGCTGAACAGCAAAAGGGAAAAAGGTAAACTGCTTGTGTCACATAGGGCTTTTGGGAGATATACGAGAACTGAAACCTGTGATGAAGGGAGCCATAACTGGGTCTAATATGTTGATTTTTGTAGATACAGGTGCTTCAGTCAGTTTGGTAGACTATAATTTTTATCAGTCGATGTTTTCCCAGTATTGGCTAAGTCATTCAGGGGAGAAAGTTTGTGATGTACAGGTTCATAAACTGGATGCTGTAGGTGAGGTGGATATCTGTATTTCGCTGGAGAACCAGTTAATTAAGGAACCAGTTTTGGTGGTAAGAGGTGTTACTTCAGGGAATAAGATTTTACTGGGCCATCCTGCATGTAATGGGATAGGCATTTCTATATACCCTAGTAAAGGAGGTACAGTATAACGATGAAACTGGAGGCTTTATTCCATATATATGTGCTGAGGAAATGCAGGGGAGTGTGGCTGATGTAAGGGATAAGGATGAAATAAATGAAGACATTGAGGAAGTTCTAGGAGATGGCCAATCACAGGGAGAAGTTGAGCCTAATGATGAGGGGAAGAAGATATATAAAGCCATTTTGTTGGATGATATTATTTTAGAACCAAGTATGGTTGCTATGGTGAAAGTGAAGGTGAGAGATTATAAAGGTGTATAAACAGGTGTGTGTGTGGTGGAAGGCAGTGAGAAACTTAAGGGTGTGGTGAGTAAAGTTTCAGTAAATAAGATGTCCAATAATGGTGTTAAATGGATGGAATTGTTAAACTGCAATAGTTCAGTTATGAGATATCAGAGGAATACTTATATTGTTGATTTGGAGGAATGGAGTGATGATTCTGAATTAGTGGCATTAGTAGGGGAGCACAATGGATTTTCAGAAGCCAAAATGGAGGTTAGAGGGGAGATTTATAGGAATCATTTTGGTGAAGCAGACTGTATGGAATATACTGAAGGATTAAGTGAGGTGTCAGCTGAATATTGATGTTATAGCCCTAAAGGGGGATAAACAGGGATTAACAGATGTTTTAGAACATAATGAGGAGTTAGAGGGAGGGGCAAAGCCCCTTTATGTCCGGTCATATAAGATACCTTTCAATATTAGGGAGCAGGTTGAGCAAGAGGTTAATAAGTGGGACGAGGAAGGTATGATTAGGCATAGCTCGTCACTGTTTAATTTTCCGTTGTTGGCGGTACCCTAGAAGGATGGTTCAGTCCGTGTATGTGTGGATTTTAGGAAATTAAATGAGAAGACCATTCCTGATAGGTATCCAGTGGCGTGTCTGCCAGATTTATTTGTGGAGATTGGGGTTAAGAATATTTATTCTTCTATTGATCTTATTCAAGGATTTTTACAACTGCCACTTAGTGAGGAGAGTAGAAGGTTGACGGCGTTCTCTGTCCCTAAGGGACATTATGAATTCACATGAATGCCTTTTGGTTTGTCAGGTAGCCCGATGAGATTTACAAGACTAGTAAATACAGTCTTGCACGGGTTGTTGGGGAAACAGAGTTTTGTCTACATGGAAGATATCTTCATTACTACAGATTCTATAGAGGAACACTTAGAAGTGCTTAGGGAAGTCCGTAGGAGTCTCAGAATGTCAGGTCTGAAAGTTAAACCAGCCAACTGTAATTTCTTAAAGAGGCAGATTGTACATTTAGGACATGTCATTTCAAAAGGTGTTTGGGTGAATGATGAAAAGGTCAGGGGGATCGTGGATTTTCCTACACCTAGGAATAAGAGACAGAACAGATCGTTCATGGGTATGATGGGATTTTTCCGTCGGTTTGTGAAAAGGGTTTCTACGATGTCAGCACCTCTGACAGATGTATTGAGAGATGATGTACAGTTTTCATGGGGAGAAGCTTGGCAGATAGCCTTTCAGAAAATCAAAGATGCTGTAATGAGTCCTCCGGTTCTAAAATTTCTGGATTTTACATTGCCTTTCACGTTAGTGACAGATGCCAGTCATGAGGGGGTAGGTGCTTGCTTAATGCAGAAATTTGCGGGTCAATTTCATCCTCTTGCCTTCTGCAGTAGAAAGTTTAAAACACATGGTAGTAAAGAAAGATTGATGGCGACAGTTGACAAAGAAGCATATGCCGTGGTGTCTAGTTTGGTTCACTTTAAGATGTTGTTGGTGAGGAATAAAGTGTAAGTTCTCACTGATCATAAGCCATTGCTGGATTTTGTTTGATAAGCTAGATCTTTCTCCTAAAATGGGTAGGTGGTTCTTGACAATTAGGGATTTTGGTGCTAAGCTGAAGTATATTGAAGGCAAACATAATGTGGTAGCAGATGCTCTTAGTAGGCATTTTGTGGATACGGAAGGTGACCAAGTGTGTACTGTAACTTGTGAGTGTGTAATTGGGATATTAGTTTACTGGAGGAGAAACAAGATGAAGATGAGGCTTTAGCAGACACAAGGCATTTCTTAGAGGGGAAATTAGTGAGAAAGGATTATAAGTTGCCTTATGCAGGTCTCGAGTTAAGAGGGTAATTTGTTAGTGAGGAGAATTAAATACAAGTTGAGGAGCAGTGAGGATAAAGGGCATACAACACAGATTGTGGTGGCCAAAGAATTAATCCCGGTCGTTTGGATATTTTTCACTTTAAATTTGGTAGCCCACATTTGGGGATTCACAAGACGTACCAGAAAGCACACAATCAATTTTTCTGGGAGAATATGTTTTCTTTAGTGGAGAATTTTGTGAAGGGTTGTTCTATATGTAATTCATGTAAACCGGCGAGGGTTACGTCGTGTAAACTGGGATCTTTTCCTATTCCTAGTAGGCCATTTCAAAGGGTTCATATGGACCTTCTACCTAACTTTTGCGAGTTGCGATTTGGCTACAGGCATTTGTTAGTGACTGTAGATGAATTAATGAGGTTTGTAGAAATCTTCCCTTTAAAGAATAAGATGGCAGATGAGGTAGCAATGACATTTTCCAGTGGGTATATTTGTAGATATGGGGTTCCTGAGGTTCTTATTACTGATAATGGAAGAGAATTTGTGAATAGAACGCTAGAGTCTCTGGCGGAAGTTATGGGGATACAGAAGGCAAACATTCTTCCGTATAGGGCTGGGTTGTGCGAGCGAGGTAATAGAACGGTGCTCGAAGGCCTTAGGGTTACAGTGGGTAATGATACTAACTGGGACCGATTCCTCAACGTGGTGAGACATAGCATAAATACAATGGTTAGTGATACCGTCGGTACGTCTCCCATGGAGGCATATCCAGTTCGAGGTGCATTTGATTCATTCTCCATACCTTTTCGTTGTGACGATGCAATTAGATCGTCAGTTGCTACAGCTAAGGAGAGCCATGCACATCTTAGTAGTAATCTTGAGTCGAAGATTCAAGAAATGGTTGAGAGAAATAATGCGAAGTCATTCGGCACAAGAATTGCAGTTGGGATAAGGTATTTTTGAAAATTAACGTCAGAAATTAACTAAATTATAAGTTAGGTCCCAAATTTGAAGGCCCGTTTCGGGTTATGCAAGAGAAGAAAGGAAATAGGTTGGTTGTTCTGGATGAAGATACGGGATGACTAGATTAACACATATATCTAAGATAAAAAAAAAAGTAACTTAATAAGGGGTGGAGGTTTCTTTGTTTTTTTTTTTGCAGGGGGTGTTTATTATGGTTTGTTTTTTCCTTTCTCTCATTTTCGCTTGTTAGGGCTAAAATAATTATTTATGGTTTCGTTTTCTCGATTGTCTTATGCTTACAGATGCGGGGATTTAGCGTAATGGGACAGATAGCAGTTTTCTGGTGAGAATTGGTGATATTTCATCCAGAACATTTCCACTTGAAAATGGTGTTCCACAAGGAAGCGTCCTTAGTGGCACACTGTTTACGTTAGCAATAAATGATATCAGTAATAATCTACCTATTGGAATTAAAAGTAACCTCTATATGGATGATTTTGCCATATATTATTCAGCCTCTTGCATAAAACATGCAGAACGAATCATTCTTAAAACTGGTATAAAAATAGATGAATGGACCTCATCTGTAGGCTTTAAATTATCCGTACATAAGACTCAAGCAGTCGTGTTTTATAAAAATAAAAAGTGGAAGAAAGGTGAAGAAATAAATTTAAAAATCAGAACTCACAATATACCAATTGGCCAAACTGCAAAATTTTCAGGATTGGCATTTGATACCTACATAAATTGGAAAGCTCACATAACATACATGATATCAAAATGTAAAAGAGCATTAAATCTAATTAATAAATCTATCAAACACTACTTGCGGAGCCGATAGACATACCCTTACTGTACTGTATAAAGCAACAGTGCTGTCTATCATTGACTATGAGCGAAATGTATGGCTTAGCATCAGATGCAACGCTGAAAGCGTTGGAACCAATTCACAACGAAGTCTGTTCTGGAGCCTTTAGGTCATCACCAACCTCATACTTTACAAGTTGAATGTGGTGAACTGCCATTGCCTCTCCACAGATAGTTTGTAACAATGAAGAGTGCCCTGAGAATTGGCAAGTGATTCTCCAACAAAAAAATTATTTGAATTAAGAGATGTATTTATAAATATGCAATTGCCTTCAATAGTTAAACAACCTCCTCCTTGGACTATGAATAAAATAAGAATTTGCACACACATGAAATATTTATCAAAGTTACTCATATACCCCAGAACACCGCAGACAACTTATAATAGAACATATAACCCGAAAAGGTCCACATTACGCAATATACACAGATGGATCTAAATCACAATATGGAATGGGATATGCTGCAGTGTCCCAAGACAAAACAAATCAGTTCTCTCTATCTGATGATGCCTCAGTATTTACAACTGAGCCATAAAAATAATTAAAGTAACCTCATGTGATAATTTTGTGATTTTTAGTGATTCTAGAAGCGCCATAGAAGCCAAAAATAATATTGTACAACAAATAAAGTTATTACTCCATACGTTGTATAATAGTGGGAAAAATATTGAAATATGTTGGATTCCTGCCCATATAGGGATTAAGGGAAACGAAGAGGCTGATAAAGCAGCTAAAGAACAGCCCATATGACAAGATAAAATGTAAATGTCCCTCTTAATGATTATATAACACAAAAAATAGGCATTATAAACAAATGGCAAATTAAATGGAATGAAGAACCTGAAAATAATCAGTTGAAGCAAATAAAACCTGGAGTTCTAATAGTTCTCCGGAATAGGCCATACTCGTCTGACACATGGACACTTAACGAGCAGCCTACATGAACCACCTCCCGAGTGCTCAGAATGCAAAGTGATAGCAGTAAAACGTGTGTTACGCGAATGCCCAAAATACAACTAACATCGGTTATCAACTTTTGGAAATGGATCGATTGCCGAAATTTTATCAGTGTCTGCAACATTTTCGATTGCCCAAATTTTAATATTCATGAGGAAATGTAAATTAACTGATAAAGTATAAAAAGTGATTTATGAAAATGCAAAAGTCCACGGGCCAACTAATAAAAACAATCCTAATTTTAAAAATGTTTAGTTGTTCTGATTTTTATCATTACTCAACTTTATTTATATATTTATTTTTTTATTGTTCAGGTGGAAACTTGGGTATATGTATTTAATGTATGTGAGTATATGTATTTAATGTATGCGTGTGTTCTAGTATGGAAGCATATGCCTTTTCGCATATTTATTTTTAAAATTTCATTATTCATTCATCATTTAGTCCCAGTGCTGAGCCTACGGCATAGACCTGGTACTCCATTCATCTTAACCCTTCGGGCCAGCCCTATGAGAGCTGTTAATCAGCTCAGTGGTCTGGTTAAACTATTTTAATAAATAATAATGCAGTAAAGTCACGTGTGTTTATGTGAAAATTATATGTGTATATACTGTATGTATGTATATATATATATATATATATATATATATATATATATATATATATATATATATATATATATATATAACATCAACCTCAAGGGAGCAGAATACGATGTAAAAGCAATGAAGAATACATGACACTTCCGGGGAATATATCTCCAGAGAAAAACTCTTATATCTGCGAAGTGGACAGTTACTAATGTCAACACAAAGCGTAGGCGGAGCCTCGATAGGGGAGCTATCTGCTGAGAGAAAACGGGGCGATCTGTCTCGACCTCCCCACCGTCTGGATTTCTGACCCATGGTATTAATAGCAGAATTTCAACCCTGAAAGAATTTTATCCAGCACCTTTTTTTTTTTTTTGTTTTTCTGAATAGCAAATCTCTCTCTCTCTCTCTCTCTCTCTCTCTCTCTCTCTCTCTCTCTCTCTCTCTCTCTCTCCAGTATGTAAGTTACCAACTTAGCGTTACGGTGACAGTTTCAAACCAAATATTTTACAAAGAACGACCATCACTCCTTAATAAGGATGTTCTGTCGTTAAAGATAGAAATTAACTATACATAAAATTAAGGAAATCTCACACAAGTTATTCACCTATTCACAATTGGTTGCTACAGTAACGAAGATCGACAACTTACGTAAGTACACACACGCGCGCACAACACACACACACACACACACACATATATATGTGTATATATATATATATATATATATATATATATATATATATATATATATATAATCAAAAGCTACAAACGTCCAAATATCCAATTCACTCTACCTCGGAAGTAATATATTTTCATATATGTTACCGAAGGGGAATTTTTAGTTGATAATAAGTCCACCGTCCCGTGGGGTCGAACCAGCGACGGACGAGGAATCAGGACTACAGTGACACACTAACCAGACTTATTATCAACTAAAAATTCCCCTTCGGTAACATATATGAAAATATATTACTTCCGAGGTAGAGTGAATTGGATATTAAAGGACGTTTGTAGCTTTCTGATTGTATATGAATCACGGTGATGTGATAAATAGTCATATATATATATATATATATATATATATATATATATATATGTGTGTGTGTGTGTGTATATATATATATACATATATATATATATATATATATATATATATATATATATATATATATATATAGAGAGAGAGAGAGAGAGAGAGAGAGAGAGAGAGAGAGAGAGAGAGAGAGAGAGAGAGAGAGAGAGAGAGAGAGAGAGAACCGAAATCATCACACCTCAGTCATGACAGCATGAGTGCCACATAGGCTGGTAGGAGAAGGGTGGAAGTGGGAAAAAATTCCTACATAAGCTTTCTTGGCGTCATTTGATGTAGAATTGTGCCCTGAATCACATATTCAAAATCCCCATTATTTCACTTTAGTGAAAATTTTTTACAGCACCATAAGATTTTTCACCATTTCCGCCCCTACAATTATGGGGTTGGGACAGGGATAAGCAACTTGTTTCATGAAGTTCATGAAATTTGGTGGAACAGTAAGATATATACCAATGATGAAGTGGTGTATGTTAGAAGATTATTGGTAGGATACAAACCTCTGCCAAGTTAGGCCAATCTCAAAGTTTTGAGCCAATAGTACAAAATTTAGTTGACTAGGAGGAAAGGTTCTATCAACAACATGGTTTAATTAAGGAGGTGGTGCGTGGAGTGCTTACTTCCTCCAGTGTAGGAAGAGTTATGTGCTCTTCCAAGTACTCCTCTACTACTAACAGGGGTGTCCTTCCTTCTCTGTTCTGGCTTAGGGCAGACAGTGAATATTCACTGGCGGAGTTACCACCCCTGTGCCCAACCAACCACCCAAATCATAGTCTTTATTATTTAGTGCTATTAAATATCCAGGACACCGTCATGATAATCATCATCTAAACTCACAGTAGTGCCAGTGTTATGACAAGATTGTCCACAGCACTCTTCACAAGCCATTAGACACTTCAGTCCATACTTCCAGCAGGAGCATTGCTTTGAGCCACAAGGGTTCTTACCAGTGGACTTACATTTGCACCGAATAAACTGAAGTAATTTGGTTGGAGCAACATCTAGATCAGTCATAATAGGACAAAGTGTGTTATTTTAAATTATCCAACCCCACTTTGTAGCTTCAAAACTATTGTTAGTTAGATTAGTCCAATTTACAACTTGGAGATGGACACACAAGCTATGGAAGTGTGCTGCATGTTCAGTAGGAGGTAATCTTTGTGGCTTTACTTGGTTTGATTTTGCAATC
This sequence comes from Macrobrachium rosenbergii, assembly GCF_040412425.1. Taxonomy (NCBI): domain Eukaryota; kingdom Metazoa; phylum Arthropoda; class Malacostraca; order Decapoda; family Palaemonidae; genus Macrobrachium; species Macrobrachium rosenbergii. The sequence goes on from NC_089743.1 coordinate 4,790,397, forward strand.
ATTGTCACGTACCTGACATATCTTAGATTAGTCAGTGTATCCTCTTTCGCTCCTCCTTAAAGTAAACATTAGAGTTGTAGCCCAGCTTCTCTAACTTCCTTTGCAGTAGAATTTTGTTCACTGATTTTGTTAGCCAAGATCTGTAACCCTTGAAACTTCATCAAGTTATTCATGAGATGCAACTTTCCATGACCGAAGGTTGCAGAGGTTGTGTCACATCCACTCCATGCATGTATGAAGAGAATGTGCCTCCGGATAACAGCTGGTATAGATGAGTTGGCTTCTCTCATGCTGAAGATTTGTGCAGGTCGTTGCTGTTTTCCTTCATTTCTGATGTAGATGTCAGCTAGGCCATCATGCCAATGGTATAGCAACATAATGAACACATCAGTATCTTCTGCTACAACTGTTACAGTCTGTTCATTGCAAGAAAAACCCAGAGCACAGGATACAATGAGAGTGTCTGCATCAGCATTGCTTATCTTGACACAATGGCCGAGAGCTTCTAGGTGCTTTGCTAAAAGTCTAATAAATTGTGCCTTGTTCTGATGATTGGTAAAAAATGCTCCTTGATCTTTATGTGCCTGTGAGTTCTCAGAGACCACAATAGATGCTGAGAGTTTTCCCTTCTGACGACGTCTATGCTCATGATCTTTGACTGATTGATCTTCATAACTATCAAATACTATGCAGCAAATTCTGTAGTCATCAGGAATGAACTGTACTAGTTCATGACTTCTGAATACAATGAATTTCTTTTCCATCTGATGACATGCAGTAGCCAGCCACCATCAATTATGGTCACACTTTGTGGTTGTAACTGGGTAGGAGATTCCAGTATGATGTTATTCAGATCTCTCTTTATTGCTCTGCTCAATTCTGACTTGTCTATTTTCCTCATGAAGGAGTCCTTGAATAAGGAGGTTGGAAATGGCCTCATTTCATATGTAAAGTAGGTTGTGAGGTCTTCATTTTCCCGTTGTACCAAAGCTGTACATCGGAGGAAAAGGACAGAAGGATCAATCTGAACACTAGTTTTGCTCACCTGTACTCCTGGCTTTAAGGCATCCAGTGTTTGAATCATTTGCCTCCTTTTAATCTTAGCAACTCCATAGGACTGACCATCTACGCTTCTATGTATCTCAAATCCAACAACCTCAGTTTCATCTAAATTGATACCATCACCTTCACTAGCTACCAGACTGCTGGATAGGGATCAGAGTTGGGGTAATGTTTTATCAAATGGGTCATGGGAATGAACCATTCCAGGATTTGGTTCATGTCTCTCATATCTTGCTCCCGTCTTGTTGCTCCAAACTCCACATGTTGTGGACTGCTTTCCAGTCAGTGATGTCATGGCATCATGAATTGCAGTACAAGCATGCATGCTATACACTCACCGCTGCCTTATGCTTTCTGTCATACCTCTTCCCCATATTAAGCCCCCTTGACTTTTCAAAGACCTCATCAGAACTTGTTCAATTACCAAATCTGTCCATAATCCTGCCCATTAAGTATACCCAGGGATGCTCAGTAGGTGGCTTGCGCATTTCTTGAACATAGAGACGGGCATTCTTAGCATAGTGACTGTGTCCTGTTGCAGCAAAAAGGTTCAGTAATTTGGTCACAGCATTCAAATGACCATCCCACAATCCAAGTCTCTCACAATAGATAAAATCCTTGATAATGTTGATGTACTCCAAACAGCTTAGCCAGAGTTTTGCAGTTCTTGATGCCATACTTAATTCATTCATAGAACTCTCCATGGCTTTGCATAGACTGCCAAGCTCTGGAGATTCGACCAATGAATCTGGTGAAAGATTCTGGGCCAAAACATCACTGAACAGATTTTCAAGAGATTTTATCTGATTATCAATGATAGGTAAATATTGAGTACAAAAGCCACAATAATATAATTGATAAATTGTATATTTTAAGATACAAAAATATACAAAAAAGGGGATAAAAACGAGGGAGCTTTCGACCGTTTGCGCAACGGTCCTCTTCAATATTTAGATGATGAAATTGCCCATATTCGAAATACTTTTAGTAAGTTGAGTTACCCTACCCATTTTATTGAGGATGCTTTGTCTAAGGCTAAGAAAAAGTTTTACAACCCTTCACTCAAGCAGATTGATCACAGCAAGAGATTCATAATGCTTCCATATCACGAAAAACTAAAATCAACAGCCCAGTTAATCAATAGTACAGGTAATGTTAAAGTAGCTTTCACATTTGAAAACTCAATCAAATCCAAATTCAATAAGAATAATAGCCACAGAATTGACAGTGATAGTAACAAGAGAGACATAGGAGTATATTCTATAAAATGAAAGCTCTGTAATTTATTTTATTTTGGGGGAGACAGGTAGGGGAAGAACATCATATGGCAAGAACATAAAAAAGCGGTTAGGGACTTCGCTCAAAACAGTACTATTGCTAAACATTGTTGGGAGAATAATCACGCCATGGATTGGGAGGGAGCTAAAACTATATATAGAAGTAGTCAAGTAGGCCATAGAAGGGTAGTGGAGGGGGCTTTGATAAATATTTGCAATACATTAGATGGCAATAAAGCCTTTACGCAGGAGGACCTACATACAGACAGGCTAGTCTGTCATTCCATAAATTTAAATTTCAGGCAATTTCTCGAGGCCCCTGATACTGTGTCTTCCTCATCTCTCCCCGCACAGGTTGTCGAAGTGGCAGTTGTTGCAGAAACAACAGGCACCGATGCTGAAAGTCGTTCTCCACCCACGAACCACCTAGTCACCAGTGATGAGCATCGTACGCGCTCGAACGACAGCCGTTAAGAAGATCACAACGGTTGGCCCACAGATACGAGGAAACAGCCATTACGTAACTGCCAAGTCCACACTGAAAGAGAGTTCGATGTTTTCCTGAATCGACTATCACCCAAATTCTTTTCAACGTGTCTTTTTAAGAAAAACTAGTATTTTGATTCAGTTGGCTGAAGAGGACCGTTGCGGAAACGGTCGAAAGCTCCCTCGTTTTTATCCCCTTTTTTGTATATTTTTGTATCTTAAAATATACAATTTATCAATTATATTATTGTGGCTTTTGTACTCATTATTTTCGATCACAATATAGTGATGCTCCACAGATGGGTAATTATACCTTAGCATCAACATCACTCGTGATGTTGATGCTCAGGTATATTTACCTATTATTGATATTGCTTCGTTGAGGCATGCACTGAGGACCTCAGATCAACTCCTCACATAAATCTCATCGCCTTTGGCACACGTGTTTTCAGTCAACCAATTTCGCGGATATCTAATCTTTAACTTTGAAATTTCTTATTCGCCTGTGATGAAAGAAACAAATATATAAGGAAAACAAAGAAAACAAGGAGACATAATAAAGAAAGTAAGGCAAATAAGCTATGGAACTTTACTGGACGAGTTAACATTGTGATCTAAACAGTTATTGCGTAATTTATCAAAAAAATATGTCCAACAGTTCAAATATCCATACTCGAGGTCTGCAACCATTTGACTAAAAATGATTTTGTGTTTACTGTTGTCAAAATTTTTCCCCAAAATGGATGACAGGGGATTTTTGGTATGTGATAGTAGACATGTTCCTGCATCATTTGACACCAAAAAAGTTATGTAGGAATTTTTTCCCACTTGCGCTAAAAATTGGGGTTCTCCTACCAACCTAACATATTTTTATACATTCAAATATTGTAGTTACAAAAAACCTAATTCATTTTGCCCCTACCCTTACCAGGATTCGAACCTACGGCTTTTGAGTTACAAATAAAGGAATGGAGTATAAAGTTTAGGCCAAAGGCCAACCGCTGGGACCTATGAGGTCATTCTAGCTCTGAAAGGGAAAGTGAGAGTAAGAAGGTCTTAAAAGTGTAACAGGAGGAAAAATCTCGCTGTTGTACCATGAAACAATATTCTTAGGAAAGGGTGGAAAGTAAGATGGACTGATTAATTGATTATGGCTACTAAAACTGGCGTCACAACATCTAGGTTATTGGCGCCGTTATAAATTACAAGAGATATATAAATTAGGAGAGATATCTAAAAATACAAACAAACAAACAACCACACACACACACACACACACACACATATATATATATATATATATATATATATAGATGTAGTCGTGTCTGTTCATTTATACTATCCATATATATACACTTTCTGTATATGTGTAGGATTTAAAATCTATTGAGCAGGTCTGCCTCCCTAACAAAGATACATAACTGCGCTATATTACAATCCTCCCCGAGCATACCAAGGATAGAATGCCCATTTGTCACATCCCCAAAAGAGGAACCTATGCCTTAGATCCCCAAGACTGGGGCATTCGACCAGCAAATGTCTCACAGTCAAGGGCACAATACAGTCCTTACAAAATAGAGAGTTTTCACCTAACATCAGGAACCCATGAGTGAGTCTCGTATGTACAATCCTTAACCGGCACAACATCGTTTCTTGTCTCTTTGGCACATAAGGATATGGCCAAAAGGACAGTGATGACGTAACACTGCACATTTTTTTATTCGTTAAAATATTCTCCCAAAGGGACTGCAAAAGCTTTTTAACTTTTTGACCTACTAGATGATATACATCCCTGTGTGGTAGTAGGTATCTCCTTGGTTTTGGAAAGGTGACAGCTGGCTTAGCAAGTTGATCTACTTGTTTGTTCCCAACCACCCCAACATGGAAAGGCACCCAACAAAAATTTACTTCTTTACCTCTTTTCACTAGCAATAGCCATTCCAATATCTCTAAAATCAATGTATGTGAAGAGTTAAAAGTTTCTGAAGACTGAAGGACACTTCTTGAGTCACAATATATAATAAAGCTATTTCCATTATGAGTTAAAATTTCCTTTAAGGCCTTTAAAACTGCATGCAGTTCTGCAGTTAAAGTAGATGCAACAGACAATAATTTTCTGCTTCTCTCTATATCATGAAAGACCACTCCAAAGCCAACACACACGTCTGACTGAGCCATCTCTGAAAACTGTGACCGAGTTATCATGTTGGGGATATGGTCCAAAAATATTGATTCCATTACCTCACTGGACATTTCTAGGTTTCTGTTGAATTAACATATCTACAGAATTTTACCTGATCATGATCATGATCATGGAAGGCTCCAGGGTGGGCTAACCGAATACCTAGCTGGTCAAGTCTCCATCCTTGGCATGTTTAACTGCCTGATTATATATTTTACTCTAAAAGCAAATGGTTGAGGTTGCTTGGGGTGATTTTCATAGAATTACCAGTGCCTTTCATTTCTTATAAAAATGCTCATTAAAGACTTAGGGAGCCTCTGAAATCTTTACCAGCTCCTAACCAGCAGTTGTTAGTAATGAAGATCTAGAGGCATCTCACCAGTGCCTACAAGCATTCTCTCAGTGGGGGACGATTTAAATGCTCCTGTACACAATCTTACTCCTCCGTGATGAATTGAATTAAGGATATTAAGCTATTACGCTTTACTTAGGTGTACACTTTACACCCATAAGTTAATTTTGAAAAGCCCAAGGCTTTGTATTGTTTCAACAACTGAGTTCGGTCAGCACCCAATGAATGTGGGGCACAACTTTAGCACATTCATGGCATTCAAGCATTTTGTCTTAATATATTTCAAATGTGGAATCCAAGTCAGCTTGCTATAAAAAATCAACCCTTGTTTCATCAACATATAAAACTCTCTGCCAATGTATGAACAGATCTAGATCAGGATGAAATCATCTTGTAAGGCAAAAGTGTATGGTTCTCGTTTTACTAGCTGAAAACCTAAAACAATTCATCTTAGACACTTTACTGTATCATTAATGCAGAGCTGAAGGCGGCGTTCAGCTACTGTCACCCTTGTTGCTGCAAAAGATATTGAAAGCTCGTCAAGAAAAAAAAAGTTTAAGTTACATCTGGGGGAATTATTTTGATACCCCACTGATTGCTAAGCCGAACAAGGTTACACTTTGAGCACTTCCTTGTGGCACTCCTTCTTGGTTGAATACATCTGACATTATTACAAATACCTCAACCTGAAATAACCTGTTTTTTTTAAATACCTTGTTAAAAAGAAGCAAATTGCCTCTCAGATTACATTCATAAAGAACCCTCAGAATGCGATATCTCCATGTTAAATCATAAGCCTTCTCAAGATCAAAGAAAACAGTGTCGTGATGCTGTTTGTAAGCAAAAGCTCCACGTATTGAATATTTCATTCGAACTGAAACATTAGTTGTCGAGTGCATTCTTTGAAAACAACACTGTTCAGGCGCAGACATTTACCACGCTCCAAGTACCACATCAAACGTGTGTTCACCATTTCTTCCATGATCTTACACATACATGATGTCAGTGCAATGGGATGATAATTATCTGTCTTGAATGGGTCTTTCCCTGCTTCCACAAATAGCAATAATTTTAACATCTCCCACAGTTTAGGGAAGATATGTTCTCGGAGAATTCTGTTGGTAAGGCTTGATATGAAAAATCTTGTATTTTTAAGGGTATGCTTAATTACTGAATATGTTATAGCATCCAGTCCAGGTGTTGATTCACTACATTTACTTAAGGCTGATTCAAAATCTCTCATAGTAAAAGGTACATTATATTATTCATTCCCTGACATATTAAAATCAATTTCGACCTGTTCCATTACCCTTCTCTGAGCTGAATAAGGTCTGTCATTGTTTTTACATGCAACAGTAGCAAAATGTTTAGCAAACTCATTTGCCACTAACCGGGGATCTGCTATTTAGCTACAATTGATCGTGATAACTGGAGGTTGACAAGGAGTAAATTTACCTGCTATTTTTTTAACTCTCCTCCAAACTAAAGTCCTGGGTGTTTTTGAACTTAGTGAAGATATGAAAATTGTCCAAGATTCCTTTTGTGCCTTTTTAATTCCATGCGGAAATGAGCTCTTGCTTTTCGAGATTAAATACAGTAATACATTTACGTCTGCGATATCAGGTGAAAGCTGATGTCTTAGTTCTATGAGCTTCCTGGCACTTACGAGTCTACCAGGGAACTGGTCGGCGGATAAATGTGCCTGAAGTCCCAGGTACTGATTGAAGACCAGCTAAAAATGTAATTGCATTGAAAAAATCAAGAGCTTCATCTACTGAGGGAAAGTCATCAGACTAGTCATCTACTGAGCTGAGTTACTGGAATGTTGGCCGATTAGCTTTACCAATGTTCCATTTAGGTAGCCTTGAAGATAGAGGAATTGAAGCTATATTCATTACTATTGGAAAATGGTTGCTGGTAAATTATTTATCACTCTCCAATTAAAATCAATAAGGCAGTCTTCTCTGCATACAGACAAATTACTTGTTGATAATGTGCCTGTGTGAACTTGAAAATATGTAGACTCCCCCATGTTTAGGACTCCCACATTTTCACTTTCTATGATGGAACACAAGCAATTTCCCTTTTGATTGGTAATGATGTCACGCCAAACAGGGTTTCTACCATTCAAACCTCCCAGAATAACGAAGGGAAATGGTAGCTGTTGATTGGGGTATTTAAATTCATCAATGGAGAAGACTTCACTAGGTGCTAGATCGAGAGAGCACACTGTATATTTTCTTTGCAGATGGATCTGTACACCAATCACTTGCAGTATAGACTGGATACTAATAGGATTTTGTGGTGTATCATTACGAATATATAAAACTAAATCCCCATGGCTTCCTATATTTATGTTATAAGTGGAATGATAGGGTGTATACTTCCATGGGCTGGGACACTTATTATTACCAATCATAGTCTCCTGCAAAGCTACACATTGTGGAAACACTTCTGATATGAGCAGCCGTAGTTCTTCCTATTTTGCTTTAAATCCCTGACAGTTCCACTCGAGAATATGAATGACTTTTATTTAGATCCTGAGGCCGTTATACTGGAGACCTTTTTCAATTATTTAACTTTACTGCCTTGCCATGGGTTTTTTCTGGAAGGAGACTGATTGCTTATGGCTGCCTTCCATTTCAAGGTTGATGACTGTACTGTTTCCATGGAGGAGGAACCTGCTGCAGATGGCACAACCTCCTCAGTATTAGGAACCTGCTGCAGATGGCACAACCTCCTCAGTATTATGAGTGTTGGGCATCATTGATACCATCTTTGTCAAGGGAATATCAAGCTCAGAAGCACCAGATAAAGCAGACGCTGCCTGAGGAGAGGTGGAAATGTCACATACAATTTGTGCATCCTCTGAAACATCAACAGCACCAGTCACAGCCAGTGCTGACTCCAAGGAGACATAAGGACCAGATAGAGATAATACAGCTCCACAGAGGCAGGACTGCCAGCTACAGTTGGCGCAGCCTCCAAGGAGGCAGACACACCAGATATCACTGGTGCAGCCTCCAGAAAAGCGGAAATGCCAGGCATATCTGGTAAGGCCTTCGAAGAGACAGGAGTGCCACAATAAAATGTCGCGGCCTCCAAAGAGGCAGGCGCGCCGGAAATCACTGGTGCAGCCGCCGAAGAGGTAGGTGTGCCAGAAATTACTGGCATAGCCTTCAAAGTAGCAGGACTGCCAGAAATTACTGGTGCAGCCTCCAAAGAGGCTACAGTACATGACACTATTGATCATCCCTTTGTACTACCAAAGGAAACACTTCTGGTAGCAATTACATTTCTATTACGGCTCGCAGCAATACTTGAAAAGAATATTCCCGGTTTAACATATTGGCTTAAAACTTTCTGTTTAGCCTCTGTAAATGTGGAATGGAATGGAATATGAGATCTAAGCCAAAGAACAAGTACTGGGACCAATGAGGTCATTCAGCACTGCGATGAATGAACTTGATTTTAAAACATGTAAGAAATACACATTTATACTGGAACAAACACACACACAAATTAAATACTATTATGCAGGGTTCACATGTACAATATAAAAAATTATATGAAGAATGATATAAAACAGAAAGCCTTATATAAAATTTTATAAAGTTGTATCTTTTCAAAGCTTCAAAAATAATAATGTAAATAATATAAATTATAAACACTTATATAAAACTGTATAAATTTGTATCTTTTAAAAAGTTCATTAGATTTAAAACATTGCTATTTTTGTTTAAAATTTCACAAAATTTCATAAGGAAATTTCTTTTTTAATTGACTTTTTTAATAATAACTGTTTCCCTGTTAAGCTGGTATATAGGAAATTACATAAACTACTCAACAAACATTATTTGCCTTGCAGGTGATGTCTACGGCACGTATGATGATAAAGTTCACAATCCACAAGCATGTGCTCCACCGTCTGTCCAGCATGACAGTGGACACACGCAGGTGGATTACTTTTCTTGAATAAAAATCTGAGTCAAGAATGTGTGGCCAGTTCTAAGGCAAAAAAGACGTGTTTCATAGCCTCTATTTATGTTGTTAGATGAAGGCCAATGCTGGATATTTGCTCGAATTTTTTTGTATTTTCTATATTTTATAATTTTCTTACGTACTGACGTACTTTCTTATAGCTGACTGGATTTTCTACAGAGGCCACCTTTGCTTCTTGGTCCGCAGCCTCATTTCCAGCAATGCCAACACGAGCTGGTACCCAACAAAACTGAATTACCTTGGACTTATAGGCTAGGCAAAATAACAGTTTTTGTATTTTAGTTAAAACAAGACTGCAAAAATTCTTGTGCTGTATGGCAGGTAAACAACTAAAAGAATCTGAATACACAGCAAAATTATTACCTTTTTCTATAGCTGTCATCTCGGCAGCGAAGATGGTTGCATAGTTCGACTTTTCCCCGGAACGTATTACATCTTTGCTAACAATGGCACATGCTACACCATTTGTAAATTTGGAAGCATTAGTGAATATTTTAACAGATTTTTTATGTATCTGATTATGATATGCAAATCTGGCTTTTATTTCCTCATCAGAAAGATCCTTTTTGCTTGAAGATCTGGAACATACTTTAGGCCTGGAGTCATCCATGGCAGAAAGTCACAATATCTAGATGGTTCTATTTTTCTTTAATTAATGATTTATCCTGAACCTCTTCTAAAATTATAATTTGCAGGGGTTTAAGTAAACTAGGCTTTTAAATGTATCTATATTACACTGAGTTAGACTTCTGAATGTTGATACCACTCTTCAACCGAGTAATGTATCTCAAACCCAACTCTTGTCTCCTTAGATCTAACAAGAGCTCATCAGTATCAACATAGATGCTCTCTATCTGCACCCCAATTATAGTTGGCAACAACTTTTAATACATTTAGTGATTTTTTACTTTACTTGTGATAGTCATATGACTGAACCAATCTAACTTGAAGTCAAAAGTCATACCCAAAAATTTTACTTTTCTCTCAAAAGGTAGGATGCCATCATTAAGTTTCAAAGTAGGAGGGATGTCTTTCCTTTGACTTTGGGTAAACTGAACAGCTACTGTTTTAGACACAGAAAATTGAAGCCGTTGTTATCCGCCCACTCTGTATAGGATTTATAGAATATTTTAGAAGTTGGCATGTATCAAAGGAGTCATAATTAGTTACATAAGTAGCTAGGTCATCTACATACAATGAGCACTTTACTGGCCCTTGAATGACCTCTGCTATGGTGTTAATAGCAATGGCAAAACTTGTAACACTCAATACACTCCCTTGATGAACTCCCTCCTCTTTAATGTATGAACTAGAAATTCTGTTACTCACTTTTACCTTAATGTATCTTTCTGATAAGAAGCTGTTTATAAATTTCATCATGTTACCTTTAATCGTCATTTTAATCAGTTGCCTGATAACTCCATAGCACCAAGTGGTATCATAAGCCTTCTGTAGGTCAAAGAAAACCCCAACAGTTTGGCACTCTTCAGCTAAATTTCATCTGATAATAATAGTAAAGGGTCGAGTGAAGACTTATTCTTCCTGAATCCATGCTGAAATGGTGACAGGAGTTTATTTGATTCAAGATACCAGACCAATCGAGTATTTATCATTTTCTCCATTAACTCAGAGACACAACTGGTAAGGGCATGAAGACCATATGCCAATGGGATTCAGTTCAGCTGAGTTACTCCCTGCTATTTCAGGAACTTACATGAACAATAAAGTCCAATTCAGCAGGTCAAAATCTGCTTCATCTCAACAAAGGAAAATGAGAAGTAATGAAGGTTTTGTATTTCTCAGTAAAAAGAAGGAAAAATCTATTGTACCTAAAGAAGCTAAAACTGAACTCTAAAGATATCAAATTATTTGATTGTACTTGCTCAATGTCTTACTTTCAATACAAATTCCATTTCACAAGATGATACAATTATTCAACTACCTAAACCTCTCACAACCAGAGACCCTTAAGCAAATACAGCAGATAGCCTTCCTCTTGAGGTGAACAGGTCTAACCAAAATGTTTATCCCTAGCATGCTTCCCCTTCCAGGGCTTTATGTCTGACAATAAAGCAAAATAATCTTATGAATGCAGCCCAAATAATCTTGTTATAAGAGATCATGGTAGACAGTTATCCTTTCAATAGCTGATGGAATTATGCCATTTTCTCAGTTATGTCCTGCTATTACTGACTGTGCCTCTGGCAGTGCTGCAATCATTGTACATAATTCTTTGCAGCCTTCCTTCTTGAATATTTCTTTGCAGGCTGTGTCTGCTACCGAGATTCTAGACTAAAGATTGATTATCTGCTCTCTGCACCATCCTCCCAACTGTGACTTCAGTGAAAATGATACTCAGATTTAATAATTCAGGTAAGTAACCCCTCCATTCCTACTACTTGTTAGTTAGCACTCGTTATTCTGTGTGGGGTACTGATTTATCAGATTCAGGTTGGGCTAATGTGGCTTTTTAGCAACATTCACTTCACGGTGTGACGTCCCTGCCTACACAAGTTAGGATAGGAGAGACTCTTAGCCTTCGCAGGCAACTTTTTTTAGGAGAAGGACACTCCGATATCAAACCAGTGGGTGGAAGGGACCCTTTAGCCTTTTTTATATAATTCAAGTACATTCTCTCGTAAAGTAACCTATGCAGAAATTTTGAGAGGGAACCGAGGTGACGACGACACATGCAGAGGGGCAAAATGCGTCTTTCTCGAGGGTATAGCATTGAGGTAAGATGAGCACTCTCCATGTCGTCGCTTCCCCAGCCAAGTTATCCATTTTGTAACAAGAGCCGGTTCATTTGGTATGCTAGTTTGATCCTTTCACATGTTTGACATCCGAGGTTTAATCCAGTTAATATCTGGTTATAGTGTAGCCTGATTGTTCGGAAATAAGTTTTGTGCAAAATTGTAGCTTTTAGAGGCATTTTTTTATAGTTTTATGGGTTTTTGTATAGCTTTCAGCATTGTGTCTTGTTCCCGACCGCGTGGTCCTTAAGGGTGTGCGTTAAGTTTCATGTATTGTGAATTTTAAACAGTCTATTTTTTTTTTAATAAAATTGTAAAACCCTGCCTGATCTTAATGGACCTTCGCTTCGATGTTTGCTGGTAGTGCCCTTCAGGCCTGACCATCCCAGTCCCATACCATCAGGGACTTAGAACCCTCCCAGTCGTGGGAAAAAATTCGCGACAGTCAATGTGACTGCTCTCTCTGTTCCTTTGACTGATTAGTACGTAGTGTGGCTTAAATCATGGTCACCACCACGTCAATAAAAATTTCAGTAAAGGACTCGATCGCTGTAATTAACATTTAATTTGTGCCTGTTGTTTAATATTTCGTTCTATTAATAAAACTGCTTCCTATGTAATTTGAATTTATTCTTTACATAATTACTAATTTTCATTTACGAAATTGACTTAATTACACGAAGGTAGTTCTTTGATGAGGCTTGCTGAATTTCTTACTATTTATGTTAAATATGTTAAATTATTTTCCCCACGGTAAATTGGTTATTTCAAGAGCTATTTTCTTAATTGTAGGTCCTCTGTTTACGTTGAAATGAATTTCAGTGGAGAGGAAATGGTGCACAGCCTACACTCCGCGATACAATGGGTGATTTCCTCTCAGGCAGAGAAACGGCAGTCAACAATACTTGTAATGGAAAGAGAAACCCACAAGATTCCTGTGTATAACTTGTTTACTTGTAAATATTTACATGTTACTCTTTTGAGTTTAAAAGTAACATGTAAATAGTTACAAGTAAACAAGTTATACACAGGAATCTTGTGGGTTTCTCTTTCCATCTTCAGAAGACAACTGAAAGAAGTTTTTTTTGGTAATACTTGTAATATTAATTTATTAAAGTCAATGGTTATCTGTGTCTTTGGATTTACATCCTCGCCGGGATTTGCTATTTTTCACCATATACCCTGTACAACAGAATGCCAAGTCATCTTACTGGTGGAGGCACATTTTCCAGAATACTATTAATGGCAAGAGCAAAGAGTGACACTGAGAATTCTACCCTGAGGGACTCCCTCTTCTTGCAGAAAGGGTCTGCTAAGTAATTCGCAACTGTTACTCTAAAGTATCTCTCTGACAAAAAGAAGCTACAACTGAGGCGTTCACTATATTAAGGGTCCCCAGAGATCCAAGTCGCAATTTTTTTTTTTTTTTTTTTTGCTCCAAAGTCTTCTAAAATTATCCTACTTTTCCCATGGAAAAGCGTACCTGCATATGTAGACTCAAAAGTGGTCGAAAATCCCATTATATAACAAAGGGTGGTGAACCGCGCGAGAGATAGGTGAAAGATTTTTTAACAAAAAAATATTTTTTTTTCACTATGTACATAAAAGTGCCCCTTACAAAAGTTTATTTTTTCACTGTACACATAACAGTGCCTTACAAAAGCTTATTTTTTCACTATATACATACCAGTGCCCCTCATTATAGTTCAATATTATTATTTTCTGTCGTTCATATTAAAAGAATAAGATTTTAATACATATTATGTATATAATATTAGTTTTATTGCATTTTCATCCATTGTCTACCCCTGTGCATATGTAAATATATGCCTAGGTAAGTAAAATTTCATAAAATGTTTAATTTTAAGTATTTGTTACATTTAGTCATGTTTAAAATACGTATTTTATACTTTTTGCCATATCCGTAAAAACACCCTTTCATTCCCTAAGCGCTGTTAGTAAAAATAAGGCAGTCGTAAAGGATTTAGCCAAAAATAATAATGAGATCCTATAGTAGATACGATTACCTTTCAAATGCAACAAAAATGTTTAAAATCCGTTCATAAATTGCCGAGACATGCGTGTTTGAAAACTGCCAATTTTCAAACGCGTTTTTCTCACGATTTTTTTTTTAATCAGCCCCTGAACACCCTTAATATTGTGAACGCCTCTGCCTTTTATACCCATATTATACAATTGCTTTATAATGCAAAAAACCTACATGGTATTATGATCTTTTTCTAGATCAAATAAAATTACAGCTTGATTCCGCTTAGTAAAACCCTGTTAGATTAATTTTGATAACCTAACCAAGGGGTCTAGTGTGGATGTATTTTTCATGAATTCAAAGTAGTAAGGTCAAAGGAGATTTTTACTTTCCAAATACCATAAGCCTCTGGTATTCAACGTTTTTTTCATCTTCTTATAGACGAAACAGGTGAGAGCTATTGGTCTGCAGTTACTGAGTACAGAGACCTCCTTATTTTGCTTTCTCATTGGGATGATTAGTGCAAAATTTCAGCTCTTTGGTGGAGTCCCTTGGATTTTTCTGGGAGATGGTATAGCATTTCATACAGGAGTTTTCTGTAAGGTCTCTTCCAGTTCTCGTAAAGTGAATTTGGTATTATTAGGTTCTCTATTTTTTTCAGTCAGATCAAGAGAGACCTGAGCATTACAAATGTTTTGAAACTGAGTAGAATATTTTTCAACTTGATATTTCTGAGGAATGTTCTAGTTTCCCCTGCAACTTTTTTAGGTTCGGTAATAAGATTTCTCTTTATTTTCAGATTAGACTAAAGTACAGGAACAAATTTTTCGCCAAGTGTTTTTATTTTCTTCCAAACTGTTTTTGGGTCGTTTTGTTTGGCCATAGCTCATTAATACAAAACCATTCTTTTTTCATTTTCAAAGCATTTTCCTGTGACTTTTCTCATAATGCCACAAGTTTTTTTCAACATCGAACTCCAGATCTAGAGGGTTTTGCTTTGCTTTTGGAACAGAAACATTTGCCCTAAGATTATTACTGTGAAAAATGTATACGCCTCTATATGGGTGCTGAGTCTATAGTTCTCTCAATACAAGAACTTTCATAATTTTTTTTCCAATCTGGTTCATCTACCTTCCCATTAGGAGGGGGTTCTATGGGAGCATTTTCCACAGTTTTATTTGAACTAGGAAATGGTCGTTCTCTTTATGATTCATTTTCTGACCAGTCATAATCAATGGAACTGATGAACAAATATATCAGCCAATAGCTGAGTAGGTATTTGTGATTTGATTTTATTTGATTTGATTTATGAATGTTTGGTCTAAAGACTTTGCAATGGAACAGTTTAGTTATTCAGTAACCGAATCATTATAGGTATTACTATTAAAAATAAAAATGAGAATATAAATAACTTTTAAAAACAATAAATTAACTTTAATACAACTAAATATCATAAAACATTTCAGTGTCTTTAATATATTCCCTTACATTATTGACATCATTTAATATTTGTTTTATAACCCCTGTTCTCCACAGTACGGGGGTTATCACAAAGACCACACATTGGTGGACCATCACCGTGCAAAAGGAACTTGTGTGTCAGATACTGTATGTGTGACCTGTCCTTAATCTGCAGAGGCTTGTCCCAAACACACGGTTGCTCCGGTATTATGGAGACCGAGAGTCAATCAAGGGACAGATCTCCAGATATTTCAGGTTCTTTATTGAAAATTACCTCAGTCTATTCTGCCATTTTAGCCTAATGCCAGACCGCAAAGGCCGTTTCATATTAGCATGAGGAACTGACAGATAATGAAAACCATCCAGTTATGTTACATATTTGGCATGCTTATCGACTTCTTTATTGCCTTGGATATCAACATGGGCTGGTACTTAACAATAGTGGATCAATTTGTAACGGGAAGCATGCAGCAGAGTCAACCCTGAATTCTTTGTATAGTAGGATGGGAAGGACTAAACTATTTAATAGCCGACAGAGTGCTAAAAGAGTCTGAATGAATAGTAGTCATTGCCCTCAGTGTTACCTGCAATCCTACGGCTCTGAGAACAGCTGTCAATTCTGCAGTAGAGACTGACGCATTGTCAGATAACTGTGCCACATGGATTTCCTTATTTTGAACACGGTATTTTCGACTTCATCCAGGGCCTTTGATCTATCTGAATAGATCTTATTAGTTTTTAGGGGTCTCGTCATCAGCTAAAAACTGGGATTTTAGAGCCGCCTCGGATAGATTTTTCTTACTTGCGACTTTTGGGCTGATTTCCGGTTCCTGAACCTTGCCTACTGAATGTCTAAATATTCCATTTATCATCCACCTCTTCACAGATACAAACTTGGAGGGGTTTATTTGCGTTGCGGATGTTAAATTTATGTGAGTTACATTCTGCAAGTATATATTTCGTAGGATTATTAGATTAATTTTTTAATCTATTTATAAATGGAAGTGCAAGTTCTCTTCTTAGATCTAGCAAAACTGATCAGTATCTAAGTATATGCTTTCCGCGGAAAAAGTTTTGAGAGCTCCGGAGCATGAATGTAAACCCATGTTATGGATAACATCTATCTTTTTGAGCTCTGTTTCACAAGCAAACAAACAAATCTGGCAGCCGTAGTCTACTTCTGATCTACACACTGTATTAAATAGCTTCAAAAGACATTATTTATCTGTTCCCAACTAAAATTAGATACAAATCTTAGAATATCTACAGACATTTCAGCTTCATCCTACTGGAAGTTTTATGTGAAGCCCAAGTTAGTTTTCTTTTAAATATTAGTACCAGATATTTCACTTCATCTTTATATATATGGGAGGATGCTACTGTTCAAAGTCAGAGTAGTTGTCACCTTCTGCGTTCTTCTGCTGAAACAAACTGCTACAGTTTTGGAATCAGAAAACTTGAAACCATTTTGGAGTCCCATTTGGTGGCCGAATCAATGGCTCTTTAAAAATACCTACTTGCTATCCGTAGATCAACAGCAGTGCATTAGTAGTAATAAATTGTGCACATGGAAATCCTTCAACAAACATCCATGCTTCCCACTTCTTAACAGCTTTATGGAAATTCTTCCTGATTTTCTTTACTGTTCCAAATCCACCAAATGTTTGGAAAAATGAATTATAGTGTCCTATAATATTTCTTTGCACTGATTTTCAGCAAGGCATTTTTAAACTCAGTGGCAAGTATCTCATTTTGGCCTGCTTGACCTCCACCAGTTTTATTCTCACCCTGGTGTCCAAGAGCTTCCTTTGAAAAAATAACCATTTCCATGATTACAATATCGCCAGAAGTCGTTACCTGTACCACGGGTAGAGGTGTTTATTTGGGTTCTTTCCATACAAAGAAAAGTAGAAAAACGCTAAATAGATCTGTCTGCAAACCAAGAAAACACGATATACACTGTTTCTGGAGCTCAATCCTCCACCAACTGCACCATTAAGACCAGACTCCCAAATGTAAACTCCATACCCCACCCTATGTCTACTCCCCACCCCACCCTGAATGGATGGCACCAGCATGAATAAGGTGGCCCAACTGTACACCAAACCAGCTAGACAGGTTTGAGAGTGTTACACGAATGCAGTCATCCTCAACCTAACTCTCGGCAAAACAAACCAGGAAGAGTGCAAAGAGTCCTTAGGTGGCCCAAATGTACACCAAACCCGCTAGATAGGTTTGAGAGTGTTACACGAATGCAGTCATCCTCAACCTAACTCTCGGCAAAACAAACCAGGAAGAGTGCAAAGAGTCCTTAGGTGGCCCAAATGTACACCAAACCCGTTAGATAGGTTTGAGAGTGTTACACGAATGCAGTCATCCTCAACCTAACTCTCGGCAAAACAAACCAGGAAGAGTGCAAAGAGTCCTTAGGTGGCCCATATGTACACCAAACCCGCTAGATAGGTTTGAGAGTGTTACACGAATGCAGTCATCCTCAATCTAACTCTCGGCAAAACAAACCAGGAAGAGTGCAAAGAGTCCTGTCCCCAGAAGCCAGCTCACCGGTGACATGGAACCCAATGGCTAGATCTAAGAGACAGTACCGCCACTGAGATATCAATACGACTAGCATACTGAAATCTTTCAGGTCCAAACATTATTGGGTGTTTGACAACCCCACCACAGCTTTTACCACTAGCTTTGAAAATCAACTCCAGTCTCGGCAAATGGTATCCGTTCCTGATGATCAAGACACAGAAGAGAAATTTAGGGAGGTTGGACAGCAAGGGGCGGGAGTAAAAAATAACAAAATCTAAAAAAGGTTAAAGAAATAATGATGAAAAAGAGAAAGAGTATTGAGAGTCATTTAGATTCAAACCGTGGAAAAAGAGAATCCCCCAATTCGAGAACCCTCTCGCCCGTCACAAAGCTTTAACATAGAATGCGAATATTCCAAAACGTTTCGAGTTATTGAACCTCAAGGAACTTTAAAGGGCAAACTGAAAACTACAATCCTACGCCAAAATATTGCTCAAGTGTATAACCAGAAGAGGCCTTCATTACATAATATATATAAACAGACGAATTATCATGGATTATGAAAGACCACGTAAATGTAATTTGTCTGCTGACTTTGCACAATTCTTCCTGGTTAAATACAAAGAACGATGACGTAAAGACTCGGATGGGCAGAAAAATATACTAAACGAAGACAAATTAACAGGACAAATAAGATCAAATGGCAATCTAGACGGCTTGACTGATTTAGTAGTAAATTACCTAATGTTACATTAACTACCTGCCGTGAAAGTTATAAAATGATAAACAAAAATTAAAATTTACCTTAGAATACACATTAAAAACGTAAACGCTCTGAAGACAGCATCCAGTTACTTAAGTTTACCCCTACACATAAGAAGCCCAGCTCCTATAAGCTTAAAACGCCACTATGGTTAAACTCTACTTCCTTTGCGAATACTGCAGAGGAGGTAACTGCCGTCACAATCCAGATGTTTGGGAAGGTATTAAGAGGAAATAATAAGGAGATTCTTAAGGTAGTGAGAAAACTTGTAAGTGAAAAAAAAATCCTTTATGGATCGACACTAAATGCAATGCAGATCGGACAATATTATAAAGATAATAAATAAACTTCCCTGTCGTAGGGTTACACCTATTAAAAATATATATATATATACCTTAGTTTAACCAGACCACTGAGCTGATTAACAGCTCTCGTAGGGCTGGCCCGAAGGATTAGACTTATTTTACGTGGCTAAGAACCAATTGGTTACTTAGCAACGGAACCTACAGCTTATTGTGGAATCCGAACCACATTATAGCGAGAAATGAATTTCGATCACCAGAAATGAATTCCTCTAATTCTTCATTGGCCGGTCGGAGAGTCGAACGCGGGCCCAGCAGAGTGCTAGCCGAGTACGATATCGACCCGTCCAATGAGGAATTTACACCTATTCAAATTAAGTTTCAGTGCCTATCTATTAGGGAAAGAATGGGAAAAATATGTTACGATTTACATCGCAATAAGGATCATGACACCTAAAAATTCGTGTGACTTTGAACGGTATACTACACGAAGTGTGAATAGACTTAGGAACAGAAATGCACCAAGACACAGCAAAGGTTAACAGAACATATATAGGCACAAGATACCAAGAATTTTTAACAAACTGCCTCAGAAAATTACAACACTTGAAAACTTGCACATATCCAAGAATAGACTAAAACCACCCATTACACGGAAGAATTCTGATTACAGAAAATTATGAGTTATTACTGACCAATACAATGTGACCGCCTGACTGGCCAAATGAAAGCCAACATGAAATTCGCAAGTAAAAAACGGATAGTTTACTAAATATCCTAACATTTAAAATCTTGCAGTCTTTAAAAGACGTTTCATTGATTCCTTTGTGTTCTTTTGCCATTTTTCCTGTTTTCTTTAGATTTCGCCTAACAAGTAAAAAAGATTATCACGCACAGTAAATACCAACGAGGCTAATTACCTCTGAATATAGTCCACGAACTGAGAACGATTATGTGTAACTTGAAAAGCTTCGTGCGAGAAGATTACCAATAAGACATATTCATTTTATACAAAATTTGAGAGAGAAATCATTCGTAAAAAAACATACCCATAATCTTTCTCTGCCTCTCTCCTCCCTGTAAGTAATATTCATCAGCAGAGTAACATCTGTGCTTGCTATTCGAAACGGAAGAACATCACTCTGGGATCCACGGATTACCGCAAAATCCTATCAAGTTCCCGAACCGTAACTTGCGTGGGAGATTTCTCAACGAAAAAATCAATCAAGCACAAGTCTTAGAATATTTCTTAATTGTTTCTTCGGCAACAACACCATTACAATTGCATCTGCAATTGAGGAGATCATTACTTTCATGCTACCTTACCACAAAGAAACCACATCAATTCAAAATAGCGCAAGAGAGATGAGGACCCATATCAGCAAAATAATAGATCGCCAGTATTGATAAACGTAACAAACTCTACGGATTACTTCACCCATGGTTAATTATCTAACTTGTTATGATTTGCAAACCAACGTATAAGAGCAAGCAAGAGCTCTTCAACCTGAAAAAGGTTAGTGCAGAACAAGAAAATATCTCTACTACTGTTTCTATGACTAACGCAAAGGAACAACATAACCCCAAAATAACGGCAGCCCTGTAGCACCTCATTTCACACTTAACAACAGATCACTGGAGGCTCCCACTTCAGTGTGACAAAAGAATCAGACGAACAACCACACACGCTAGCCTCTTTCCTTCCAGCTCACTTTCTCCCTCTCTCGCTCTCGCTCGCTCGGTCTCCCATCACCAGTTGCAAACCTAATTTTCTCTCAAATTCTCCACAAATCAGTCTTGCAGCCACTACAACAACATGTGCTAATATTTCGCCTAAAGGCACAGCCGCGCTTCCCTTTCAAGTGCGGCGGGTTTCACGATGCATCGTTCACCTGCGCTCCAGCCGCTTTCAGATGCCTTTTCTCTCCGGTCGCCACTTGGGTTGCCAAATAGGGAATCGAGATCTGAAAGGAACCCCCTCTGGATCGACTCCGATGCCCTTTGTACTCGGCTGATTAACGCCTGTCTGATATAAATCTCTGTTGAGCGAAAAGTTGAACGAATAATGTCCACCTCGACTGTCGAGGTGTTTTCTCGGGAGGGGAGAGGGGAGTTGATGGGGATGAGGTGGGGAGAGGGTGTACCTCCCCCTCGACTATGTTTGCTAGTTCCGGCTTCTTCGTCAAACTTTTCTCTCATACACTCAGAAATTTCACTTCAGGGGATAAAACGCTGACTTTTTAATATCCTCTCTTTCTGAAGAGAGAGGGGGAGGGGCCTCTGACGAGGAATGGTGCACTAGGAGGGGGGGGGGCATGACTCACGTTCTTCCCACCCCAAATCAAAGATACCGTAAAAGCAGCAGCTCCGAGTTCTCAGACTCGAGATTGAACAAATAAAGAGAGTACAATAAGAGAGAGAGAGACTTGGAGAAAGCGGAGGAGAGGAGGAGGAGGAGGAGGAGGAGAAGTAGGAAATTACGAGTAGCAAATATAAGATCAAATTCAAATATTCTCACAGTGTATACGTACATACTTACTCTTACACTGTAGAACTTGCCTTGAATTCAATGGCTTCTTGCTCATAGCCTGCATTAAAACACGAGTTCAAATTAAATGCGTCTGCGACTGACAGACAAACAGAAACGACACGGGGATGGCATGACAGGAATTTGGTGTGAAAAGAGGAATTGTTGGGTAGGGTACCAATATGCCAAACTGATTAATCTCTACCCCTGGAGCTACGTCCAAAAGATGAGCTCAGAATAGAGCCACCGACCGCAATCAGCCGTGCTCGAAGCCACAGAGACATCAAACGCACCTTCCCCGGCGGAGGAGAAATTGGCCCTTACGCCTTGCCACGCGAAGGCAGGGTGACAGGAGCGGCTGCCAAGCGCGGCTTGCGACCAAAGCCACCAGAACATGACAGCACCCGTCTCTATTACGAAGGGCGGCGGTTTGTAGGATATTTTTCAAAATCACTTTGAACAATTTGCATTCCTGATGAGAAGCCCTAATACGAATGATCATTAACGTTATCATCACCCGAAAAAAATATTCAGAGTTTGAAAACATCCATGAAAAATGAAAAGAAAAAGGAGAAGAGGCATTTTTGGTTTTAGATGGGAAAATGCCATGTTGAAAGAGCCGATGAATTTCTGTCAAATCTGCTTTAATCTTCTCTCTTTTTTTATTATTTGTGGGAGGGATCCCAGGCACACGCTGGACGAAAGCTAGTAATGAGGAGAATTAATTCCAAGTTTCTAGGAGACACAGCAAAAGAAACTGTTCTGTTAAACGTATGAAACGCAACAACAAAATTTCCCAATATTCATTCTGAACAAAAGTAGAAAAGTATGAGTAAATTTTAGTAATCCGGAGCACTACAAAAATGAGCATCGCTCAAAAGGGCTAATGAAAAACACAAAATGCAAATTTGCAATTGTGCGATATGAAACGGGAGGGGAGAAAACAGAAAAAATATATTCTAAGCTAAGCGAAAAATTCTGAACATAATTTTTTTCCCTTAATTTCTCCTAAAATTCCCAAGCGAATGAAATCTTTTCTCCATTTTTTGCATCAACGAATTAATATATAATAGTACACACATACACATATACTTGCTTGTCCCATTATATATATATATATATATATATATATATATATATATATATATATATATATATATATATATATATATATATATGTGTATATATTTATGTGTGTGTGTGTGTGTGTGTGTGTGTGTGTACACTTGTTATCACCGAAATAAACTTGATTAGTGTTATTTAATTAAACATGAATTTATTCATTTTGTTCATATTTCTGCATTATCTTCGCTATCCAGTGGCAGTTCATCATGAACAATGGTACGTGGACGGATCACCAGAGAGCGATCAACGCGTTACATATGCGAAAGGACGCATTCCAAACATATGAATATTCATAAGCAGATGCCAACTAGTGTTTAACGCGACGAGGATAGCATATACCATGTACAGATATTGAGAAGAGAGAGAGAGAGAGAGAGAGAGAGAGAGAGAGAGAGAGAGAGAGAGAGAGAAGTTACTATTGGAGGTAAACCTGAGTCTTTATTTGTAAGAGAGAGAGAGAGAGAGAGAGAGAGAGAGAGAGAGAGAGAGAGAGAGAGAGAGAGAGAGAGAGAAGTACTTTTGGAGGTAAACCTGAGTCTTTATTTGTAAGAGAGAGAGAGAGAGAGAGAGTTACTCTTGAAGTAAACCTGAGTCTTTATTTGTAAGAGAGAGAGAGAGAGAGAGAGAGAGAGAAGAGACTCTTGAGAGGTAAACCTGAGTCTTTATTTGTAACAGAGAGAGAGAGAGAGAGAGAGAGAGAGAGAGAGAGAGAGAGAGAGAGAGAGAGAGAGAAAGTTACTCTTGGAGGTAAACCTGAGTCTTTATTTGTAACAGAGAGAGAGAGAGAGAGAGAGAGAGAGAGAGAGAGAGAGAGAGAGAGAGAGAGAGAGAGAGAGAGAGAGAGACTAAATTACCAATCTATTCCGTGCGTCTCTTAAGGTAAAAGATACAACCTGTTAGTGCTACATACATGACAAAGCAATTACTGAAAGTTATTCACAGACTCTCCTCTGGCCTGTCATCAAGATTCCATGGAGTCCCGTCTAATATACCTTAAGATTTGCGCTTCTGATTGTATTCTCCGTTATGCTTCATGAATTAAAAGAATAAACACCACAGCCAAAATACCCGTCGCATTAAACTACGGTACCTTTAATTCCAAGCACAAATAAACTAAATAAGAAAAATCTTACAACAAAATCATTAGGAAAAATAGAAATTAAACTGAGCAAAGACAGATTTTCCGGTGACAATTAAAATCTCTACATTTTACCTCATTACGGCTGAGGTCTCCACAACATCTTCAGTATCTTTTTCGATAACACGTCAATTCCTCTTTTCAAATGTAAAGAAAAATTCAACTTAACCTCATAAAAACTCCCGTCATTTCCTAAGAGCTTTTGAATGTGCTTGTCGCTTCTCGATACGTGAACAGAGCCCGTTTCCAAGACTCCCTGTCTATTGCTTTATTCACACTCGATCCAAATGGTTTTGAATTGAACTGAATATAGAATTTAGGCCAAAAGCCAAGCACTGGGACCAATGAGGTCATTTAGCACTGAAACGGAAATTGGCAGTAAAAGTTTAAAAGGTGTAACAGGAGGAAAACATCGCAGTTGCAATATGAATCAATTGTTAGGAGAGGGTGGAAAGTAAGATGGAAGAAAGAGGATACGAAAGAAGGTACAGTAAAATGAACGAAAGGGGTTGCAGCTAGGGGTGGAGGGCACGCTGCAAAAACCTAAACTAATGCCTACAGTGCACCGCATGAGTTGCACTGACGGCGCTACCCCACTACGGAGCCGATCTAAATGGTTTCTATAATCTCATTCATCAATGTCTTCACAATGACGCACTCCTTTAGGTAATCTATCTGTCCATCTTAACACATTATTTGCATGTCTGGTTTCAAAAGTCTTCATTTCAACCGCAAAGCCTAATCTGGTTCTCTTCATTTGCCACAAGAACTGCTTCTAAGTCAGAACAGATTCTAATGGTCACTTTTCCAACATATACTTATATGTGTATTTGTCACTGTGGTAATTGCAAATGCATATATATCTGATAAAACAGTTTATCCGTAAAGGTATTTAGAAGTAAATACATCAGATAATGGTAGGATCAAAGATGTGTCAAACAGTAAGCAAAATAACAAAGGCAATATAGTTCCTCACTGGACGGGTTGGTATCGTTCTCTACTAGCACTCTGCAGGGCCTGCATTCGATTCTCCGACTGGCCAATGAAGAATTAGAGGAATTTATTTCTGGTGATAGAAATTCATTTCTCGTTATAATGTGGTTCGGATTCCATAATAAACTGTAGGTCCCGTTGCTAGATAACTAATTGGTTCTTAGCCACGTAAAATAAATCTGATCCTTCGGGCCAGGCCTATAGGAGAGCTGTTAATCAGCTCAGTGGCCTGGTTAAACTAAGGTATACTTAACTTAACTTATACATATATATATTTATATATATACACTGACACATATATATATACAGTATATTATATTATATATATATATATATATATATATATATATATATATATATATATATATATATATATATATATATATATATATATATAATATCCTGAATTGTACTAACAAATTATAGTCCTTATTCCCAGTAAGACAAAAAATTGGAAACGCACTTTGATCCAGCGTAACTTTACTGCTACCTCTCAGTATCTTACCCTTTTAACTTGTGTACATGATCACCATCAGAAAAGCGATATGATACAGCAGCCCATCTTTCTAGAGAAAAAATATATTTCGAGGTTGCCATACATACAAATCATCTCTACAGTTTAACCATTTATTCTTTAATTCGTAATAAACATCTGTACTTCATTTCACTAAAACAGAGTTGGCTCGAAAACCTGTTAACAAATTCCAACTTTAGCTCCGACAGACACTGTAAGTCTCCTCCCAATGTTTTTGCAAACATCCTGTTGCCTTTGTTACTTTGATTACTGTGTGACACATCTTTGATCCTACCATTATCTGATATATTTACTTCTAAATACCTTTACGGATAAACTGTTTTCATTCCTCCACCATCCACATCAACACTCATTTTCTATATTCATCGTTTCTGTTTGCATTCCTGACCTTACTCTTGCTCACATTTACTGTTAACTTCCTCTTGTTGCAAACACTTTCCAACTCTTCTGCTGGTTTCTCTAATTTCCCTTCAACTATTCTGAATCAGCAGTGGAGTATCTGAAAACTTTAGCCATTCCATATTTCATTCACGAATCATTTTCTCATCCCACAATTTTATGCCTTATTTCCCGTCTTTCTCTTACATACCCCCAGCCGATAAAATAATAAACAGCCGGGAAACATAGACAGCAATGTCTCGAATCTCGACCCGAAGTCTGTCTCCTACCTACACAAACATTCTTTTCAGCATACAAACTTTTTATCTGTCATCAATTCGTTTTCTAATCAGTACATCCCCAGCACCTCCATTCTGCCTCTCTATCAATTCAATTAGATTTTCCTAAGTCCAAGTATCACAAAGGCAACCCTTTCCCTTTACCTTCAAACTCCTAACCTAACTGTTTCATATCAATACCTGACCCAGAAACTCCCTCCTGTCTAGATCATACATACACATACATATATATACATACACACACATATATACAAACACACATAAATAAATATATATATAAATATATATATATATACATATGTATATATATATATATATATATATATATATACATATATAATATGTATATATGTAAATATATACATATATACATATGTATATATATGTATATATATATATATATACATATATATATATATATATATATATATATATATATATATATATATATATATATATATATATATATATATATATATATATATATGTATATATATATGTGTGTGTGTATAACCTAGACAAAGGAGAGAGTTTTGGGGCAAGTATTTGATATGAAACATTTAGGTCAGGAGTTTGAAGGTAAAAGGAAAGGGTTGCCTGTGCGATACTTGGACTTAGGAAAAGCTAACTGAATTGATAGAGAGGCAGAATGGAGGTGCTGGGGATGTACTGATTAGAAAACGAATTGATGAGATAAAAAGTTTGTATGCTGAAAATAATGTGTGTAGGTGAGACAGACTTGCGGTCGAGATTCGAGACATTGCTGTCTGTTTCCGCGGCTGTTTATTATTTTATCGGCTGGAGGTATTTAAGAGAAAGACTGGAAATAATGGTGTAAAACTGTGGGATGAGATAATGATTCGTGAATAAAGTATGGAATGGCTAACGTTTTCAGATGCCACACTACTGATTCAGAATAGCTGAAGGAAAATTAGAGAGACTAGAGGTGAGTCATGGAATAAGGAAACAAAAAGGTAGCTGGGTTCACGCAAAAGATTTTTGTTACAAAATAGCGGCATGTCTGTGGAAGCCAAAGTAAAAATATAAGGAGGATTCTTTGAGCCAAGACTCCTTTATGTAAGTGAAGTGTGGATTTTGAATGTTAATGAACCAAACGGTTGAAACTGTAGAGATGAACTGTATGCGTTGAATATGTGGAGATTAATGAACTGAAAGGATGAGAAATCCGTACATATGTTGAGGTGGAAAACAACTTAGCGTAGGTGAAAAGATGAATCAGAATGATTTGAAGTGGTTCGTTCATATAGGGAGAATAAAGATAAACAGAATTAGAAAATGTTTTGGATAAGGAGAAAAGGAAGGCCTAGAAAGTCCGGTATTGACTTGGTCGTAGTAATACTGAAATTGACGAGTCTTAATGCAAGGCAGTGAGAATGTATGTGCACGATGAAGGTGTATAGCGCAGTGTATACAATGTTCTATTTACCTCTGATGAACCTTAAATGTAAGTGCATGAAGATTTCTGGACATCAAGTTCATCCTTGATTCCACAGATATAGGATTAAATTGACAGTGACTGGTGTCTTGTTTTTTCTTGAACCAAACACAAAACAGCAATACCTACAAACAATATATATATATATATATATATATATATATATATATATATATATATATATATATATATATATATATATATATATATATATATATACAAAATATATATATATATATATATATATATATATATATATATATATATATATATATATATATATATAGCCATGAAGGAAAGAGAAACGACAGAGTTGTGCTCGGCCTTTCAACTTATTGTCCTTTACTTAGCAGACTGATAGAAATAAAAAAATTAAGTTTACAAAAAAAGCTCGTATAATTGACAGATGGGGATTACAAAGGAAAATATGTACCTGGAATCCAACACAGTTGAAGATTTAGTAGATCTACCAAAACAGAGGTATATATTTAAGAGGTTTTACAAAAGATTAGGCCCAACTGCTCGAAAGCAGGGACAAGTCAATTAAAAGATTATACGGGGAAAGATAGTGACCACCAAAAAATGACTGTAGGAAGAGTAAGCTAATTACATATGTTATAAAAGTATAATTTAATAATTCTCCTTATGGTAAACAATAACAATTTTTGCAAAGTGAACATTTTCACACAAAAAAATA
The DNA here is from genome assembly GCF_040412425.1 of Macrobrachium rosenbergii. Taxonomy (NCBI): domain Eukaryota; kingdom Metazoa; phylum Arthropoda; class Malacostraca; order Decapoda; family Palaemonidae; genus Macrobrachium; species Macrobrachium rosenbergii. Next base: position 4,818,710 of record NC_089743.1, read on the forward strand.
TATTAAACATCCAAATACATAGAAAATATATATAAGGTGACTAATTAGTAATTTAGTGATTTTATCTTTAAAGTTATTCTTGAACATTTTGCTAATACAGGGGTCCAAATAATTCATGCCAGGCCTAAGGTTAAAATTACAACTGGAAGTAAGCTGTATAATAGCAGATTCTAAAAGATTTCATGAAGAGAATTCTTTCGATCTGTCAATCACTGAACTTTCAGTGCAATTTATCAATTTACCCTGTGAGAGTTTTCACTTAAATGAATGAATATTGCATTGGATGTTTGCCCAGTTTTGACAAAATACTTATGCTGTTTAATTTGTACGTCTAAATCTTTACTGGATTGGCCAATATAAAAAGAGGGGCAGTCTAAGCATGGAATTTTATATATTAACATGTTGCTGCTTTCCTTATGGCTATTTTTATTAACATTCCTTTTAGTGTGTTATTATAGGAGAAAACCAGGTTGACATTAAAAGATTTTAACACTGATTTTATGGTTTCAAAACCACTAAAATAAGGCAAACTAAGAATGTTCTTAGAGGTTTCTTTATCCATGTTACTTTCACTATAAAACTTTTTTTGGCCTTTATTGTAGCAAATATCTAGTATATTAGAAGGATAACATAAATCTGTCCCTATTTTTCTTTTATATTCGATTTCTTGATCCAAATACTGGGGACTGACAATGTGCAAAAATATGTTTGTAAAAACACAGAAGAAAAATATATATATGATATTTTGATATTAAGGGGTGGCCTAAATAAAAATGAACATAAGTTAAGTTGTTAGTTTCCTACAAATACTGAATTTGGAAATGGTCCTCTATGTGATCAAAACATCTAAGAAAGTGAGTGTCTTTTCTAATTCCTTAAGAAGTTCTGTCCAAGGACGTTTAAAGAGATATGACTAAATTCAATGAATACAGCCATGATGTCAAAAGGTCAAGAAGAAGAAGGAAAAATTTAAGGAATTAGAAAAAGCCAGAATTTCATTCAACCATTCTATCCCGGCTGATTGGAAGGATTCGCTGCGACAAGAAATTTACGGAAAACTTCATAGCACTACAGATGACCTAACAAGGAAACTGAACAGAAAACTAAAAAATCTTATTGATAACAGTGACTGGACTAATAGTGCATGTAATGATTATGTTGTAAACTTATCAAGTAAACAAATAAGTGAAAATCTTGTGAGTGCACTCGGATATGGTTTATCCTTTTTTATATCGAATAGACCCTCTGCTTTAACGATTGCGTCGTCCCTATGAAAATTCGAAAAATATTGTGATCTTCCTCAAAATCATGGTTGACATAATTAAAGGTATTGTTTATGGAGCTATCAATGTTAGTCATCAAAGTAATTTCCCTGCTCGTTATCAGAAAAATTTGAAAGATCTTAAAAAAGACAACCAATCCACATCACAAATGCTGATAAGTCGAATAGTATTGTAATTTTAGATAACACTGACTCCATATCACGTATGCAAGCCCCTTGATCATAAAAAATTCCAACAGCACAGTGGAAAAAACCCTTAAAGATAAAAAATGAACTAATTGGTCAGTTATCGGTAAAATTTCCCTCATTACCTTACTTGTAAGGATTAGTAAAAACGCACAAAGAAAATAATCCTATGCGGCTTATTATCAGTACAGTTGGCTCAGTATCTCATAAACTTTCAAAATATATTACCAAGCTCTTGTACCAGTTACTTGGAACTATCTCCAAAACAAAATCACTTTTTGCCCCACTGATAGAGTTGTTAGTTTCGAGGTTGTTCTCTTTTTACTAAAGTCCCCATAGATCCTATTTTAGAGCATCTTAGTAGCAAACTAATCCATCATGAATTACCTCTACCTGTAAGTCATATTACTTCACTCACTAGGTTGTGCATTTGTGATTGTAAGTTTATATTTGATGCTGAATTCTACCTACAAATATTTTATATGGCAATGGGCAACCCTTTATCAAACAATCCCCTCATCCTTGGATATGGAATTCTTTGAAAAACGATATTTGCCTAATATCATATATACTCCTTTAAAGTGGTATAGATATGTTGACAATATTTTTAACGAGCATTGCACATTGTCAGTCCCCAGTATTTGGATCAAGAAATCGAATATATAAAAAAATATGGACAGACTTATGTTATCCTTCACATATACTAGATATTTGTCAAAACAAAGCCCAAAAAATGTTTTATAGTGAAAGTAACATGGAGAAATAAACCTCTAAGAACATTCTTAGCTTGACGTTATTTTAGTGGTTTTGAAACCATAAAATCAGTGTTAAAATCTTTTAATTTCAACCTGGTTTTCTCCTATAATAACACACTAAAAGGAATGTTAATAAAAATAACCATAAGGAAAGCAACAACATATAATATATAAATTCCATGTTTAGACTGCCCCTCTTTTCATATTGGCCAATCCAGTAAAGATTTAGATGTACGAATTAAACAGCATAAGTATTCTGTCAAAACTGAGCAAACATCCAATGCAATATTCATTCATTTAAGTAAAAACTCTCATAGGATAAATTGGACTGAAAATTCAGTGATTACCAGATCGAAAGATTTCTCTTCACAAAATCTTTTAGAATCTACTATTATACAGCTTACTTTCAGTTGTAATTTTAACCTTAGCCCTGACATGAATTATTTGGACCCCTGTATTAGTAAAATGTTCAAGAATGACCTTAAAAATAAAATCACTGACTTAATTACTAATTAGTTATCTTAAATATATTTTCTATTTTCATTTGTATGTTTATTTTTTTGTGTGAAAAAGTTCACTTTGCAAAAATTTTTATTGTTTACCATAAAGAAAATTAAGATAAAATTTTATAACATATGTAATCAGCTTACTCTTCCCACAGTCATTTTTTTATAATCTTTTAATTAACTTGTCCTTGCTTTCGAGCAGTTGGGTCTAATCTTTTGTGAAACCTCTTAAATATATACCTCTGTTTTGGTAGATCTACTAATTCTTCAACTGTGTTAGATTCCAGGTACATATTTTCCTTTATAATCCCCATCTGTCAATTATTCAATCTTTTTTTGTAAACTTAATTTTTATATTTCTATCAGTCTGCTAAGTAAAGGACATTAAGTTGAAAGGCCTAGCACCACTCTGTCGTTTCTCTTTCCTTCGTGGCATTGCCTTTATTTATATATTCATCATGTTCCATATTTTCGTGATTCAGTTATATACACACACACACACATTATATATATATATATATATATATATATATATATATATATATATATATATATATATATATATATATATATATATATATATATATATATATATATATATATATATATATATATATATATATATATATATATATTAGAATGGAACATATGATTTAGGCACAAAGTCAAGCACTGGGACCGATAGGGTCATTCAATGCTATGGTGAAAATTAATGAAAATAAAGATGATATAAATAATAAGTTGAAAAACAGATAATCTAAAGATCAATGTTAAAAAAGGTAAAAGCAAAGAGATTTAATTACTAATGGGATTAAAACTGCCATGAATGAGATTAAAAAGGACACAGATATTTTCATTAGAACCAGAAGCCTTTAAAAAATCTATAACTGAGCCAATGTCAATGTTGTCCCCTTATAATTTAAGTGATGGTTTTACCAACTCTAGATGATACATTTGCCTTCCATTAGCATACCTAGCGCAGCAAACCATAATGTGCTCGACTGTCAATGAGTTATCAAAGCGAACACAGCCCTTCTTTGGCTGAGTCGGTTGAGCTACCTTCAAGAGGAAAACTTATATGTTCATTTCAGCCTTGTTAAAATAATAGGTCCCGTTGCAAGCCTCCAGTTGGTTTGGTATTATGATAAAATAAAATCCCTTTCGGGCCAGCCCTAGGAGAGCTAATAGTCTTTAACTAAAACTATAAGTAATTTTTTTAAAGTTGACCACATTCACTACTATCTTCAAGACCACCGCTCCTGTCCAGCCTTGTTAAAATAATTTAAGCCTGTGAAATAGAGGATGATTCATAATCCAAAGTTGAGATCACTCTTTAACAGTTATTACATCAATTTATCCTTGAGATGAAAGGCATTCTTTGCTTCTCTGTCTGCCTATACATCCCCTGGTGTTTTAACAGGACCAGGAATCCAACAAAAGCATGCTGTTTTACGCCTACACAAAATACAAAAAAGCCACGCCTAAGCTTTCTGTACTAAAGGATGGGATAAATTATAATTGTTAAGATTTTCCACAGCTCTTTTAGAATCTGAATATATGACAAAAGACTTCTTATTTGAGTGATATGCTATATCTGGGGATTCAACAATGGAAGACAGTTCTGCTATACTGTATATATAGTGAAGAAAAATGAGGTAGCTTTGCAACATCACAAAAATCATCTATGACAACAGCTAGACCAACTCTCTTGCTTGATTTTGAGCCATCAATATAAATTTTATAGTCGTTACTATTTGTTTCGCCATGTTCTAAAAACAGACACTTTATTACTTCAGGGGTGTTCTTTTTTACTATATTTTTCCTGCACGATTTAACTTTTGGTATGAGCCAAGGTGGAATTTGGAAGGGGGCAACTCATAAACATTCTGAGTCTGTAGAGAATTATCATTTCAAGATCCATTTAGCCGGATTTGGAATGAAACAGAAGGTCTTGGTTTGAAATTGCTAACATCAAGTTGATGAATAACCTTATTTGATGGATTATCAGCATTACTTTTAATCCTCATCAAGTATCGGAGGGCTACCTCCTCTCGTTGTAAATCATGTGGAAGCTGGTGCGTGTTCACATAAGACTCTCAACACGAGATGTTGGAAAAGCCCCGAAATAGATACACAAAGCCATATTGTGGACAAAACCGAGTTTGTGGAGTTTACTTTTATATGCTGATGAATAAATCTGACATCCATAATCCAACTTTGATCTACAGTATATAGCGTATCATATAGTTGTAGCACAGATTTCTTATCTGCGCCCCAGTTAAAGCCAGAGATCACTATCAAAAGATTGAGAGATTTGTTGACTTTGCACTTTAAATTATCACTATGCTTAGACCAAGTGAGTTTGGACTCGAAAATCATTCTTATAAACTTTAGAGACCCACCTAGTTTCAAAAATAGTACAACTTCTTCACATCTGCGCCTGATAAAACTAACAGCAACCGTTTTACAGGTAGGAAACTTGCAACCATTTTCTTTTCCCTATGTAGAGATAGAGTTGATGGATTTTTGTGAATATGTGAAAGCTGATTCAACATCATATGCAGTGCAAAAAATAGCTAGATCATCAACAAACAGTGAGGCCCATACAGGATTTGACATTTTATTGATGACACTATCAACGGCGACAACAAAGCATGAAAACCTTAGCACACTTCCCTGTGGAACACCTAGTTTCAATAGGGAGGACAAAATATTTCATATTCTTACTCTTATAGAACAGTCTGTTAAAAAGGAGCTAATGAACCCAATCACATTTCCTTTTATGCCTAATTGATGTAGCTGCTTAATATTCCCATGAGGCCATATTGTGTCATTTTTTTTTAAATCTAAACGAAAAAATACACCCATTTTCTGGCACCGGTTTACAAAGTCCTGCTCACTTCGATTAGAAAGTCTCAGCAGTGGGTCAAAGATAGATCTGTTTTTGCCACAGCCAAACTGGAATGAAGAAAGTAATTTGTGTTTCTAAATGCCAGTCTAAGCAAGAGGTGATCATCTTCTCCATCAGCTAGTAAGAGCTACATGTCTGTAACTGAGCCTTTATTCAGTTTTAGTATTCTGTAAAAGAAAACTACTGAGATGGCTATGTCTGTCCGTCCGCACTTTTTCTGTCCGCCCTCAGATCTTAAAATCTACTGAAGCTAGAGGGCTGCAAATTGGTATGTTGATCATCCACCCTCCAATCATCAAACATACCAAATTGCATCCTTCTAGTCTCAGTAGTATTTTATTTAAGGTTAAGGTTAGCCATGGCTCGTGCGTCTGGCACCGCTAGAGGTGCTAGCCGCCAACGCATCTTCACTTGATCACATCTGGGGAGCAACTGAGCGCTGCCCGGTCGTGGCTGAGAGTGTCATACTGCAGCACACTGAGAATTTCATACAGCATTATACACTGTACAGAAAAGTCTATTGCACCGAAGAAACTTTGGCATATTTTTTAATTGTTTTAATTGAAATTACTATAGTAATTTTCCATTCCCTGATAAAAGTCCAGTATCCCAAATTCTGTTACTAATCTTTAAGAGGTAAGTTTTTGCCTCCTTGGGTAACTGTCGAAGCATTACATACAGGATGGTATCGTCACCAGAAGTATCACCAGTTGAAGGAAGGGCATCTTGCAGCTCATGAAGAGAGACTTTAGCATTATAAACTTCAAGACTACCACCAGATAGATCTAAAGGTAACTGGGAGTTCCTTATCCTCTGGAAGTCAGTGGAATAATAATTTTGACTTGAAATATTGGAAAAGTACTGACCTAAGTATTCAGCTACATCTTTGGGACTTGTTATTAGTGAATCTCCCACCTTTAAAGAAGGGGTATTAGGAGGAGAAATTTTCCCTGCAAACTTCCTTACTTTCTTCCAGACTACTCTGGATGGAGATTTTAAATTTATACCATTTGTGTAGTATATTATGTATTTATTTTTGCACTACAAAAATATCGACAATGTTTTGTCATAGCTCGTTGGTATATTATCTAGCAGTAGATGTGCCACATGGAATATTTTTTATAACATCTTCTAGTAATACTTCTGAGAAAAACGGATTTCTTATCCCACCAAGGGACAGCAGGTCTTTGTAGTGTTCCATTTGTTCTTGATGTAGCAGTCTGCTTCCACTGCCTTTAGTTTTGGGGTACTTCTGTAGGAACATTCCTAACGAACTTCAGATGGATAGGAAAGTGATCACTGACGTGCAGATATTCATTAACAGACCAGTTGAAATTTAAAGCTACGTCTGAGGAACATATACTCAGATCAATAGCTGAAAAGGAATTAAAATGTATGCTATGCTAAGCCATCATGCCATCATTAAGAAGCACAATAACATTATCGTTACTGACTTCCTCTATCACTTTCCCCCTATAATCTCGCCACAACGGATTAGGGGTATTAAAATCTCTCAGAAGCATGAATGGTGATGGTAATTGATTTAACAATGACTGAATGTCACCCTTAGAAAAAGCAAGTCTATGCAGAAGGTAAATGGAACAGACAGTGATATGCTTGCCTAAAATGATCTTAGGTGCAAGGACCTGTAAATTTGTAGTAAGGGGTATTTGAGAGCATTCTAAGGATTTACTAACAATAATGGCAGCTCCCCTGTGAGTACAGTCACCAGCAGGAGAAGCAGAGGAAAAACCTCATAATCATAACCAGGATTAAAAATCTCAAGGCCTAATTTGGTTTCTTGCAGACATGCTATACCAGGATTTGCCTCTCTCAACAAGACTTTAAGCTCTCCTGTATGTGTACGCAGTCCTTTACAATTCCACTGCAACGTATCAAAAGATTCCATTGTGAAGAGACCTTTTAAGTTGGCTGACCATATATATACAATACAAGGCTCTTGAAACAGAGGTCTTAGCTGATGGAGACTTGGTCATATTGGTCTTTTTGAGTAGTCTATTCAACCTTTCAGAGGAGGAGGACTTTTTTAGGAGAATCATCTTCACATTTGCCTTGTCTTGTTGGGGCAGGTGATGGATGAGGAAATGTGGAATGGGTATGCAGTTTTCTATAACTCTCCATTTCATACTCCATAGCTGACTGATGTAGCTCTGCCACATGAGATACAGCAGTCTGCAATCTCTCTTGTGGAAGGCTCCCTAAATTGTGAGCCAGATTGCCTTGGGTGCATCTGCAGATAATCAGTCTCCTTACGGAAAAACCAGGAGCAAGGCAATAATGGCCTGTAAATCTAAGTAAAATTCATTATTTTCTCCAGTAGAACCATCGGGGATTAAGAGGTAAATAGGAAGAACCAAGGCTGCTCATATAAAAAGTGGCTTTTGCATGTATAACTTTGCAGGAGACTATGACTGGTAATAATACATGTCTGAACCCACAAGGGTATACATCCCATCATTCCCCTTTTAACACAAATATAGAAAGCCATGTGGGTATAGTTTTATATATCTGTAATGACACCCCACAAAATCCTGTTAGTATCCAGTCTACACTGCAAATGGTAGGTATGCAGATCAATTTACAAAGAAAATATACAGTTTGCCTTTCTATTTGCCACCTGGTGAAGTCTTCTCCACTGATGAATTTAAATTCCTTATCCAACATGTCCCTTTGTTAATTCTTATTAGGAGTGATATCAATGCAATCAAAGAGGAAATTGCCTGTGTTCCACAGAAACTGGAAATGTGGGAATCCTAAACACGGGGGGTCTACACATTTTTATGTTCAGAAATTGACTTATCTATATGCAGTTATGACTCCCTTACTAACTTCGATTGGTAAGTGATAAATAATAGATTTACTAGCGGCCATTTTCCAATGTTAATGAATGTATCTTCAAATCCTCCATTTTCAAGGTTACCCAAATGGAACTTTCATGAATCTGACTGCGCAACATTCCAGGAACACAGCTCAATAGATAGCTCAGCTGATGACTTTCCCTCTGTAGGAAACGTTCTTAAGTTTTTCAGTACAATTATATTCTCGGCTGGTCTTCAATCAATACCAAGCACTTCAGGGATATTTACTCGCTGACCAGTTCCATGGAGGACTCGTACCCTCCAGAAAACTCACAGAACTAAGAGGTCAGCTTTCACAAGATACTGTAGATGAAAATTTGAGTATTACCGTATTGAATTTCAAAAAAAAGAGCTCATAAAGAATCTTGAACAGTTTTCATTCATTTCTTCATTAAATTCAAAAATACCTCTGATTTAGTTCGGAAGAGTTAGAAAAATAGCAGGCAAAATTACCCCTTGTCGAGCTCCAGTTATCAATATCAATGGTAGTGCAGTAGCAGATCTCCAGTTAGTTACAAGTGAGTTTGCTAATCATTTTGCTACTGTTGCAAAGAAAAGTGATGGCAGACCCTATTCAACTCAAAGAAGGCCAATGGAACAAGTAAAGATTGATTTCAATACATCAATACAATATACCTTTTACTATGATGGAATTTGAATCAGTCTTAAGTAAGTGTACCAAATCAGCTCCTGGACTGGATGATATAACGTACTCAATCATCAAGCATAGCCCCAAGCCAATTAACAAAATTTTTCGAGAACATGTCTTCCCTAGGCTACAGGAAATGTTAAAATTACTGCCATTTGTGAAACCAAGAGAAAGACCCTTTCAAGATAGAGAATTATCGTCCCATTTCACTTATATCATGTCTGTATAAGATCATGGAAAAAATGGTGAATACATGTTTCATGTAGTACTTGAAATGTGGTAAATATGTGTCACCTGCTCAGTGTAGTTGTAGAAATAAGCACTCGTATGGAATCTTCAATATGTGAAGTTTTTGTTAACAAGCAGCATCACGTCACTTTTCTTTGATCTTGAGAATTTTTATTAGTATTATTACTAAAGTAGTTTAACCAAACCACTGAGCTGACTTTCAGCTCTCATAGAGCTGGCCCGAAGGATTTGAATAAAATACCAGGTCTAGGCCAGACACAAAGCTCTGGGACCAAACAGTTCATTCGGTGTGATGATGAATGAATGGAAATTAAACTAAAAGCTACACAAAGGAACATGCTTCCACACTGGAACACATACACACAATAAATGCATTTACTGACGTTTCCATACATAAATAAAAAAATAATTAAAAAAAAATACAGAAAAAAAATAAAAAAAAAACTAAATAAAATTCAGAATAAGTTATGTAACGTTTTAAAACTTTGTTATTTTTAGTATGCATCAAAAACCTATGGGTTTTCGTATTTTCTTCACTTGCTTTTCTTTATATTTTATCAACTAATTTACAGCTTCTCATGAACATCAAAATCGGAACGACCGAAAATGCAGAGGATTCTGACAAAACTTCCTTCATTGGTTTATTACCAAAATCTGACATTCGCTGCTGGTCATACTTTGAACACTCACACAACACTGTCTAACCGTTATTATCACCTTGCACTCTGAGCACTCGGGAGCTGGGCAACGTGGGCTGCTCATTAAGTGTCCATGACTCAGACAAGTATGGCCTCTTCGGAGACGCGTCGGAATTACTTGCGCATGTCTCTCTCACTGATATGATGAGGCTTAGGACACAAAGGAGATATGGGATTCTGAGGGTTCTTTATGAGTGTTACATGAAAAGCAATTTGGCCTCTTTTTATCAAGGTTTTTTAAAAATGAGCTATTACAGGCTCAAGTTGGAGCAACCATGTAAGGTATATGTGACCAAAAAGAAAGAGTGCCATAAGGAAGTGTTTCAAGTGTAACCTTGTTTGCCTTAGCAATCAATAGGGTATACTAATTAATTCCCCCATATGCAATTTATACTATTTTTGTTGATGACCTTTCAATATCTTCAGCTCTGCATTGATAATATAGTAAATGGGGCTTAGCCGAATGGTTTTAGGTTTTCAGTTAGTAAAACGGTAAACATGCACTTTACCATTTAAGAAGAGTCCATACTGTTCATATATGGGCAGAATTCCATGTGTTGGTGGAACAAGATTTCTTGAGTTGATTTTTGATAGCAAGCTTCCTTGGATTCCACATGTTAAATATATTGACAAATGCTTGAAAGCAATGAATATTCTGAAAGTTGCGTCCCACACTTGCTTGGGTGTTGACCAAACTCAGATGTTGACACTATACAAGGCTTTATCCTTTTAAAAATTAACTTATGGGTGTGAAGTCGTACACCTCAGAAAAGCGTAATAGCCTTAAAATGCTTAATTCGATTCATCCGGGAGGAGAAAGATTGGCTACAGGAGTATTTAAGTCATCTCCCTCTGAGAGCATGGCTGTAGATGCTGGTGAGTTGCCTCTGGGTCTACATTACCAATATCTCCTGGTTTGGAGCTGGTAAAGATTTCAGAGGCTCCCTAAGTCTTTAACCATCATTTGTATTAGAAATGAAAGGCATTGGCAGCTTTATGAAAATCACTCCAAGCAACCGCCACCATTTGCTTTTAGAGTAAAATGTATAACCAGTCAATTAAACATGCCAAGGATGAAGACTTTACTAGCTAGATATTCAGTTAGCCCCCGTGGAACCTTCCAAGAGGTAAAATGCTGTAGATATTTTAATTCTACGAAAGCTGAAATGTCCGATGAAGCAATATTTCTAGATCATTCCTCCCAACATGATAACTGTTGCAGTTTTCACAAATGGCTCAAAGTCAGATGCTAACATCAGCTTTGGAGTGGTCTTTCCTAATGTTGATAGAAGCGAGAGATTATCATCTGTTGCATCTATTTTTAGAGTAGAACTACATGCAGTTTTAAAGGCTTTCAAGGAAATTTTAACTCTAAATGGAAATAGTGAGCTATTACATATTGTGACTGAAGAAGTGTTCTTCAGTCTTTAAACCCACTGATTTTAGAGATATTGGAATGGTTATTGCTAGTGAAAAAAAGGGGTAAAGAAGTACATTTTTGCTGGGTGCCTTCCCATGTTGGGTTCTTGGGAACAAGGAAGCTGACCAACTTGGTAAGTCAGCAGAAACTTCTCCAGAAGCCAGGAGATGCCTACTACCATATAGTGATGTATTTCCTCTTGTAGGTCTGAAAATGAAACCTTTGGCATTTCCTTTGGGAAAATATTGAAACCAAAAAATGAGCAGTATTATGTCATCAGTATCTCCTTGGTCATACCCCTATATGCCAAGGAGACAAGAAACGATGTTCTGCAGGCTAAGGACTGGACATACAAGACTCACTCATGGGTTCTTGATGTAAGGTGAAAACCATCCACTCTGCAAAGACTGTAAAGTGCCCTTGACTATAAGACATTTGCTGGTCGAATGTCCCAGTCTTGGGAATCTAAGACATAGGTTCCCGTCCTGGGGACGTGACCCAGATGGACATTTTATCATAGCTACGATTCTCGGGGAGGATTGTAATATAGAGCAGTTATGTATTCTCAACAATATTTAAAATTTAGTTCATATACATATACAGTACGTCCGTTTGTATGTATAGCATATTTTTATTTCCGGATATGATTGTTTATAAATATATTTTTTAGATATTTATTATATGAAACTCCTTTAAAATATTTTTTAAGTTTCTTATTTAATTTCATTACGGCGCCAATACTATAGGTGTTGCGACACTAGTTTTGGTAACCATAATTAATCACTTAATACCTCCATTCCGGCTGTCCAGCCTTTATTATTATCACTTCTTAGTGCAACTGTGGCGTTTTCTCCCAGTTATTCATTTCTCGTCATAATGTGGTTCGGATTCCACAGTAAGCTGTAGGTCCCGTTGCTAGGTAACCAGTTGGTTCTTAGCCACATAAAATAAATCTAATCCTTCGGGCCAGCCCTAGGAGAGCTGTTAATCAGCTCATTGGTCTGCTTAAACTAAGATATATTTTTTTCCACCTTTAGATTATTATATTTCATTTCTTTCTTTTTCTGGATCGTTTTATCTTGCTACCCATCCCCTCCAACTCCCTCTTTTTACTGTCTTAAGCAATGAATGGCCGAAAGTGCCCCAATACTTGGCTTGTCATCCTAAATTTCATATCAAATACTTCTACCGGATCAGTGGAAAGGCTGGTGAGGTTACAGTGATGTTGAAAACTACGCAAGGGTGGCAATGCTATACTGGCCCCAAGAATTAAACAAGGCTGTTAGGATGCACTGACCCAATTAAATATTTGCAAAGGTGGATTAGGCCGCAGCAGCCTTGAGAAAAGTTATGGAGCCCAACTTCTACAAAAAAAAAAAGTTAAGTATATCTTAGTTTAACCAGACCACTGAGCTGATTAACAGCTCTCCTAGGGAGGGCTGGCCCGAAGAATTAGACTTATTTTACGTGGCTAAGAACCAACTGGTTACCTAGCAACGGGACCTACAGCTTATTGTAGAATCCGAACCACATTATACCGAGAAATGAATTTCTATCACCAGAAATAAATTCCTCATATTCTTCATTGGCCGGTCGGAGATTAGAATTCGCGGCCAGCAGAGTGCTGGCTGAGAACGGAACCCACCCTCCCAACGAGGAACAAAGGTGCTAGGAATATGAAAAAGTGACCAGGACGCCTAGAAATTACATGCTCAATAAGGTCAGCGAGTGATGTCTGCAACAACTTATGCTCAAGCCAAAAGATGGGACAGGTTACTGTCATGATGTTGTGACCTGTAAGTATAACATTAATTTTTCAAAAGCATTTTACAAAAGAAAATCTTACATTTTTCCACCTGACTGCTCTTTTCCGGCGTGCCAAAAGAATATTTCCGCTGTCAACTTTCCATTCCTCACCTTTTTTCCAGCATGCCAATTGGCGATTTTTCTTGGCGGGTTTCTCATTTTGTGCATAAAATTGCATGTTTTCTCCATAACCCTCGAAATTTTGCATTTCGTCAACCATTTGAAATGGATATTTTCTCCACGATCTTTGTAGTTTAACGTTTTTTTTCGTAAGTCACACGATTTATCAGCTACAGAGACTAAGTTTCTTTGCTTTTCTTCTCAGTCATTTGGGACAAATTTTCGAAGTGCCTGCTGTCGGTCGGTGCTCTTTCTTTACCGCACGTAGAAAACAAACCGAAAAGGTCCGGTTCGTCTTTTGCAACAAAGACACGTAACGCCACTTCTTGAGCTTAACTATAGCTCGAGATTCAGTCATGCTCACAGTTATTTCTTATTTTGGTTTAAGCCATGAATAAAAATTTAAATTTCTGTTGCAATTAACTTTTTCACCAAAGTAACGAGGCATATTTTGAATTTTTTTTTCTGAAGCAACTCTTCTGTCCTCTTTTAGTAATTTGCTGTAAGTATCCTTTGCACCAAACCTACCATTTTCCAACACACTAGTTCCACACTAAACGGGTTGGTATCGTTCTTGGCTAGCACTTTGTTGGACCCGCGTTCGATTCTCCGACCGGCCAATGAAGAATTAGAGAAAATTATTTCTGGTGGTAGAAATTCATTCCTCGTTATAATGTGGTTCGGATTCCACAATAAGCTGTAGGTCCCGTTGCTAGGTAACCAATTGGTTCTTTGCCACGTAAAATAAATCTAATCCTTCGGGCCAGCCCTCTCTAGGAGAGCTGTTAGTCACCTCAGTGGTCTGGTTAAACTAAGGTATACTTAATTTAATTTTCCAACACACTAATCTCGAACTACACAATATGAGTAAAAGCACTCAATGGTATAATTTGAAAGCCTGAGGATTTCAAGTTATTTCCTTTGACTTGACACTTGAAACCGCTGGAAAGGAGTTATTGCTTTAATGTCGGTCAATAAGCTGGTGTGAAAGCCATTGACATTAACTCCCCTAAATATATTTTGGATCAAATTGATCTCCCTTTTATTGTTGTGAAATAGAGCCGAGGCTAAACTCGTTGCCATGGAAATATCGTTCCCGTAAAATGCACTTTGGATGAAAAAATAGTGGGATAATAAAAATGCATGCATTTTTCCACTGTGTATGTAGTGAAAATTTACGATTTTCGCCCCTTTTTCAAAGTTTCCATCGAAACGTTTCTCTATCCCCAAGACCCAAATGGAAAAATGAGCTTACCCATCAGAACGATTGCTTTGCAATTCACCTTGCTGGACGGAAGAGAAAAAGAAACAATAGAAAAAACACATAAAACGATATTTTAAAAGGGCCTTTGCAACAGTGCAGGCAGCAATATTTCAAGTGTATTGTTCTGAAATCTGGCCTGGAATCCGCGGCCTGCCCATTTAACTTTCAGAACTGAAGCTCTCTGTATGTAAATTAGTGGACGGTGCAATCAGACCAAGTTTGACTCCGTTGTTGGCCATTGGTGTATGTGTGCGTATGTATCCCTGTGTGTATGCGCGCGTGTGCGAGGGAGAGGGGATTCCCTCTCTTCCTGTGCCTCTCCCACCAGGGGAAGGGGACACAAGAGATTGTAGGATTGGGCGAGGTGAAGTGCCGTGCATCCATCACTAAGGCAATTAACGATGCATTAGTCACTTTCTGATGCCAGGCCATTTTCTCTTTTTTGGCTGCCCATGATGCGGTGGCCGCTCTTGGCATTGTTGGGCCCCGGGTGACCTTTCTATTTTGCCTTTTATATTTTTCCGCGGAGGAAGAGAGACTAGTTGATATGGGAAAGATTTTATCGTGATTGAAATGGTGCGAAAGTGTTTTACTTGGTGCAGAGAGAATACGTTTCCCTTCACGGCTTTAGGGTGAATTTGGTTATTCTATTCAATCACGAGGTCTGATATTCAGGAGAATCTTTGCAGAGGAACACCACATGGATATTTGAGCGAATAGACTCAGAAAGTGCCTTTCTATGCAAAAGAGAACATTTTGCATAAAGGACTGAATGAATACTTATCACATAACTAGGCGTCACACTATCAGTAGTCAAAAACGCTGAAGATAGTTTCTGATGTTAAAATAATACTTTCAAATAATCAACATCCCAACTATTCGGTTAAAACGAGGGGAAATATTACCTTCATAAATAGTAGTCGTATAATATATAAGCGAGATTAAAATCAATGGAACCACGAAATCCCCTGTTTTTACGCCCAGCCTCCAACACCTTTCAGACTGGCGTCACAGTTCGGAGGGTAATGATCGCCAAAAACTACTAGCAACGATTAAACTGATAACATAAATTCATGGGAGGAGTCTCTAAGAGAAAAATGACCAGAAAATCGAAAATACTCTACTGTATATGAACTGAAATAACGAAAATGAAGAGGCGTTAAGTGAGTTCTCGCCTCCTTAATTCACCTCCCAATTTTGTACATGACTACTCTGAGATACATTGCAGTTAAAATAAATCTCATGACAATTCTTGAAATGCAACGCAGGCTGAATAAAACATGCATCCAAACACGTTAATTGACAGACTTGGTACTTATAAAGTTAACTGACAGACTTGGTACTTATAAACACAATTAAGTACGGATTGTAATTTGTGTGCAGCAACACACAATTATGTACTAGATTGTGGATCAATCGGCAGCAAGCATATGCTATATATAATTTACGCAAATATTTAAATATAGAAATATAGAATTCCTAGTGTTTATGGTCGCTAGTCTCTTTCTACAAGGAGCGATGCTGACTCTTAACATCTATCCTAGTTCCTCGTTGGGAAAGTGGGTTCCGTTCTCAGCTGGCACTCTGCTGGCCGCGAGTTCGAATCTCCGACCGGCCAATGAAGAATTAGAGGGATTTATTTTTCGCTATAATGTGGTTCGGATTCCACAATAAACTGTAGGTCCCGTTGCTAGTTAACCAATTGGTTCTTAGCCACGTAAAATAAGTCTAATCCTTCGGGCCACCCCTAAAAGAACTGTTAATCAGCTCAGTGGTCTGGTCAAACTAAGATATACTTAAAATCTATCCTAACTTTAGGACAAGGCAAAATTTGACGGCTGAATAATGATTTTAGTGTCAATAGTGTATAAGGATGGTTAAAATACTTTACAAAGTTTCTTCTATTATAAGTTTCTTTATTTTTCCGCGTGAGTTGGTCTATCTCTTATTTCATCCATAAACCAAGCCCACTATTTTTTTTCAGTTTTGGATGACGTAGATCCTTTCATATGACAGTCCCGTCGGTCCTCATATTAAATTCTTATATGTGTAATACTCTAAAATTGACTGACACAGAGAGAGAGAGAGAGAGAGAGAGAGAGAGAGAGAGAGAGAGAGGCAGCAGTTGGACAACGGGCAAAGAGAAGAAAAGATTGGGAGGATAGGAAACGAAGGTGGGAACGGGGTGACAAGATAGGTTGGGGGGTGGGGGGAGGAAGGAGTGAGCAAGGGATGGGAGAGAAGCTTCGTGGCGAGGTATAATAATCGCTCAGGTTTGCCTATAATCCAGTTTTCCTTGTCTGGTCTTAAGGCCGGATGAACGCCCCTCCGGAGAATTTGGATCGACGGGATTTGAAGGAACTGCTGGGGAAATGAAGGAAATAGCTCTCCCCACTCCCCGCAACTTAAAGAGAATAAAATACCCTGTGCTGCTCATATTGACTTCCTCTAGAGTCTAGACCCTAGTTCTTCATTGGATAGGTGGGTAGAGCTCTCGGCTAGCACGCTGCTGGTCCAGCGTTCGACTCTCCGACCGGCCAATGAAGAATTAGAGGAATTTATTTCTGGTGATAGAAATTCATTTCTCAGTATAAGCGGAAAAGGGGGTGGTTTAAATGTAAATATAAAATCAATATGAAATGACCAGGATCATATCATTAAACTTTGCATTTTTAAGTGAAAAGGTAGAGATGGAAAAAATGCATTTTCAGTATTTAATAAATTTAAATTTAAATGGTTAGACATTTATGAATACATATAATTTAAAATGAAATAAATTTCACTGTAGCAGCTGGTGGTGGAATGACGCAAACGAGTCCTCGAATGATTAAGAGTGTCAAGCGAGGACGAAGAAATGCACTTTTGTACGAGAGATTAAGGTTCACAACTGCGAGGGCTCAACCTTCTTCCTTTCACTCATCCGCTAAAAAATACAAAGTAAAGGAGAATCAACCACGGGAAAAATCAGAACAAAAGATACAACACTAACAAAAAGTAACTAAAATAAACCAACAAAAAATCAACACGAATCAAAATATCAATTACTGCAATCGCATGACTAAAATCTACAATTTTCATATAAATCAATAAAATCTTGAAATCAACGAATCACCGAAAACAGCAGTTAACTAATCACGAAAATCACCTTACGTAAATATTTGCTTAAATCAACACTAAATCACAAAAGCTCTCAAATTATCAGTAAAACAAATAGCAAATTTAACGAGTAGTCAAATACCCAAGAAATAAATTTATAGACTGCATTGAAATCATAGGTTCAATCTAGCAAGAATTTAATAAATTAAAATACTTGAAATTATTTTCAAAACACTGGCATATAGAATATGTGACGCAAGAACAAGCATTAAAGCCCCTTATGCTTACCCTGTTGCGATAACAGTTCTGGCGAGTGTGGAAACAATCATTCAATAGACGATCATCGCTAAGCAGCGTCCGGATCCCGTCCTCGATGAATTAGTGTGTAATTATGTCCATGTTAGAGGAAAAATCCATGGTAATTAATCCAGCACTAAATACGGTAGAAATCGAGGACGGAGTCATAAATCCAGCGTGAGTGTGTAAATCCTTAAATCCACTTAAATAACGAGAGAGAGGGAAAGAGAGCTGCTCCTCGTCACTCCCGTATGAGGTTATGCTGAAGACTGCTTAACTGTGTGAAAAAACTTCACAAAAACATCAGCGGCAGGCAGATATAACTACTGTAAAGTAGTTACTATTTAAAAGCAAAGGGGCAATTAGCGACACTTCTGTATGCCAAATGTATAAATACTGAACTATTCAAATTAATAATTTGAAGTTTTTTCAATCTGCCCCCCGCGGATTTAAATTTAAATTTTTATACAAGACCAGATTGAGCTAGCTGCTTATTCTTCTCAGAACAAATCAAAGCAGCCCCCCGTTGAATTCTTGTAATATTGTCATTAGAAACAACATTAGAATCACTCTGAGGTACAAGATTTAAATCTGACTGATCAATATGAGAATCACCTAACCCATCACCTTTAACCAAAAGAATAACAGACGATATATCCCTAAAGACAACACTTTTATTACCCTTGACCAATTGTACTTGAACAGCCTCACCAAGAGAATTATAAATAACATCAAGAACTCTAGCTAAAGGGTAATTGGGAGCCTTAACCATTGAATCCTTTATCAAAACTATGTCACCTTTTGAGATTTTAACGTGCTCTCTAGGGTAATATTTATCTCTGTATTTAGTTGCCTGATCTTGCAATCCAAATAAAAATTCATTGTGATAACTATTACGCAATTTCTCTTTAATATGAATTAAACGCTGAAAGTCCTTACCCAAATCAGAAGAGTCATAATCATCAAGTTGACCTTCGTGATATATACATTCCATAACCTGTGTATCATATCCAAACTTCAAAAACTCTGGTGACAACACCTGAAAATCATCATTCACATTCTGTTCCCTCAATGCGCCAAGTTCAGAAATGGGTTTCTTATTAGCGTAACATATGCATTGTTTAATTACATGAGAAAATTCCAGAAAATCTAGAATATTATTATGGATTGCTCCCTGTATTAACTTTCTTACCAGACCAACTCCGGACTCTATGATACCTCCAATACCACGATTCAGAGAACCACGAGGATACTGTGATAATTCAGTGACATCGACACCCCTCTGATTGAAGAATTCCTGCACCTCACTTGCCTTCAGACATTCCTCAATCCGTATGAATCACCACAAGATTTGAGCCAAGTCTGAAAATACTTTGTTAAAGCAGAGCCATAGCTGTAAACATGATTTTGAAAAGCCAATAAAATCCTTTAGAATCAGCTGGAAGTCACTATTTCAACATTAATCATGTTAGACCAAATACATTTAAAGGAGTGCCCCATGAGTTTTAACTGTCACTTCCATACCTTGTGAAATATGGCCCAAGTAATCAATGAAACATACAGAAAAAAACCTCTTTATAGGATTCACATTCCCACTCTCTATAGTCATTAGCATTAACTTTAACTGGTCTATTATTAAAACGTTTACATGGTAACATTCATTCACAGCCTTCTTAACTATTAAAATCCATTAAGCAGAAAAAATGCCAGTTTCAATTTATGTGCATTTTATAGTAAGTACCTGAGTGATTAAACTTCAGAGTGAGTGTCCAATATCAGTATTCTACCAAATCACTGTGTACTAATGAGTATTAGGTTCTCGACATCATACCTTTAGACATCTTTCCCATCTTACATTTTACTCTAAGATACCATCAGAGTCACAAAATACATTCATTCTACTAACTAGCTCAGGAATAGAACTTTTTGCTTTCCGTTTTGATGAAAAATCATGTAAATCTGGAAAGCATTTCTGTTGATCAAGCTTTAGCAAATCATTACTGCATTTTTGGTAGCTTGCATCTAATAAGGCAATTGACTGCTGGCTCTTAGAATTTATTCTTAATCTTATATTGTTTATGAAAACAACTTTCATTAGTACTTTAACCACTTTGTCAAGTGAAGAATACTTAGTTATATCAACAGCTGTACCAACTGACATATCTTCAGCATTTGCCTTATTTACAACCAGCTTGGTATATCCATCATTAATCATGCCTGGATTAGGAATTGCAAGCCATTCCAGTAAACTTAAATCTTCCCGTAACATCTCGGGTCCGATCAAAGTAGCAAGGTTTCTCAGCTTTGAGAAGATACTAATCTGAGTAATGAAATCTGCAGCGTTTTCATTTGATCCTACGATGAGCTAACTTCACCGAGTGTATGGACTTACAGAGGTCGACAATATTTGTGATTTTATTATTCCATATACACTTCTCTTTGAAGCTTTGTTCTCAACTTCTCATAATCCTTCTAGCCAACTCAAGGCAATCAATAGAATCTGAAAACAACATTATGTCATTAACTGCAATAGGCACAATACAAGAAGTGAGCATTTTATACAGCTCAAAAAGCCGCTGCAATGCATACTCTACTGCAGTGAGTTCAAGTACAGGCATAGTTAAGCCCTTGCAGATTTTTATTCAGAATCTTATTATTGTAGGCGAATCGAAAGATGCCAACTTTGAATCTCTCTCCTGCAAGTAAATAACACATCCAATAAAGTTTCTCGCATCACTCATTACAATTATATCAAAAAGACTTTCTGCTACCCATATATCTTTATCTCTGGCCTTTCACCATTATTGAGTTGGAAGCTATGTTTCTCCATTCATTTAGCTGAGCACCATGAAGGAGTAGTATCCCATTTATCTACATAATCCGACTGTAATTGCCTGAGGAAAATCTTGCATCTGTTTTAAAACAGGCAAGTTAGCATTATTCAAATCAAATATACTCATTACTGAACTCAAAATCTGCCTAGAATTATCAAGCTTCAACATTTAATTTTACACATTTGGCCTTTAGTACATCATTATATCTGTCCCAGCACATGCCAAAATTTTAACCTCTTGTGGAGTCTCTGTGCCAACTTTACAGTCAATCTCATACTGGGTGAGAATAGTGTAACTATCTGCTGCAATGGAAATTTATGCTGCTCAAATATTGTACTGGCTTCCCTGTGAACCATTTCAACTTCATCTTCATCTGCGCAACAATCAGAAAATTATCAACATAACTGCCTTGGTAGATTCTTTTTCAATTCTTGAATTTCTTCAGCATCACCATCTGTCTCAATGTTAGCATATATAAAGACTGCACTGCAACAGATATGGAGAAACAACAGACATCCCAAATATTACTGCGCTTTGAGCGATACACAACTGATGTAAAATCTCTGGATTCAACATCCTTAAACCAATAAAGAAAATTTTGAGAATTCTCATCATCAATGGCCAATCTGTGAAAGGCTTTTGAAATATATCAAATCCAAGTACAAACTTGTCAAACTCATCATGATCAATGCATCACTTATTTTAAAATTCTTGTTTGTAACCTGGGTGAATACATTGATTCAGACTAATGCCTTTACTACCATCAGGTCTTTTCTGCAAGATTCGCCATGTAAATAACTCTTACTTTCGTAGTATCTCTTTCTTCTTTAATTACAGGACTGTGGCTAATGAAGAAATATTTAGGAAATTTCCTTTTATAGTCTTCAAAATCTTCAGCTTTTCTCAATGATTCCCAAATCGAATTTGTGACTGGAAAACTTCATCAACTCGCTTTAGAACATTACTGTTCATGTATTTCTTCTTCAGACTGCTGGAACCTTGAAAGCAAGTCTCTCATTTGATCCAAGAAGGTCTTTATATCTAGTCAACCAAGGAATTGGTACAACATAACATCCTTCAGAATCTCTGGAAATGTTGCATAAAATAAAATCCAATCACTTCTTGCTCAGTTTCATTAGTAACACATTCAATAGAAATTTTCTTCTTCCATATTTATGAATATCTTACAATTATGACCCAACTGAGAATAATCACGCCTCTGCTATATCTGGCATGCTTTTTTTCAAAATTACATATTCCATCAAGTGTTGGCACTTCATAGTCAAATCCATCAGAATCAATCTCCATAGTGCCAATGCATGAAGTAGTAGATTCTATTTCTTCAGAAATCTTCTATCAGACATCAAAGATGTATCTACTGCATCGGAGAGAGATTCTTAATCCAGTCAAAATAGAACCAATCAATATTAGTTTTATCATCAACTTTAGTAAAAAGAAGTCAGTCTGTCTTTTTTTTGACCTAGTACTCCACTCTCATGCTCATCACACAATGCCAATCCTTTGCCCTATCAAGTAGCTTTATATCATCAATGTCCTGAATTCTGTTTACACCATTAAATTTATCATAAGCAACCTCTTTTACCACTCTTTTAGTTCTAATAATTTAGACATATGAGGAGCTTTCATCTGAATTTAATCTTAGGAATACAAATGCAAGTAATTTCATAACATCACATCTTAAAGGAAAACTCACTGACAGTACAAATCTTTTGATTAGTATTAATCCCTTGATAATCAAATGTATCTTAGGATCTACTACCTTTAAGTTCAAAGAAATCTACTAAACTTTCCTCAATAAAGAATTCTGGCTACCTGAATCAAAACTGCTTATCCACTTTTACGCGATCATGTTCAGTTGTCACTGTTAGTAATGGTAATAAAAGAATCAACAATATCAAATGACTGGATGCTGCCAACAGTTGATGGAATTTCATTAACACTCTCGAACATTAACCACCTTTGTGGTAAAAGCTTTTTACTATTACTAGAATCTGTTGGCTTTGAGCTACAAAAAACTCCAGTGTTACCTTTTGCATTTAAGCATACACCTGAAGTTTGAAATTTGCACCCATTACTGTATGACCTCACTTTAAGCATTTTAAAGCACTTATTACAGCTCTTTCAATCATATTTTTTATCAGATACTTCCAAGTACTTTTGTACAACTGGCAATTTTGTGATCTTTAGCATTACAAAGCATACATGTACTCCTTGTTAAAGCTAAGTAATTCAAACTATTAGCCAATACTGCGGTCTTACATGGACTTCCCTTTGCTAGTGTTTAATTGACGTTATATCTGCTGCAAGCTTCAAAGAATTTACCAGTGACATCATCTAAAGTAGGATGAGACTTATTTGTGATCGCCTTTATGATATCTTGAAATTTAGTAGGCAGTGAGAGCCACAAAAATAAAGCATAACAGTGTCCAAATCAATAGCATTGTCTTTCCTGCATCAATCAGCTTCTTAATATGAGCATAAAATATATGGATCATCCCTTTAAACAAACCTCAAGTCAGTTAACTCTTTAATGAGGACAAACTTCTGAGGCATTTCATCAGCAAATGCTGCGATCAAAATTTGTTTAGCCTGGCCAAAGTTTAACTGGGACACATTTATGGAACTAATCATTCTGTGCTCTACCATGACATTGCTGCTCAAGTAAATTATACCTCTCAGATTCATTTAAATTATACGGAGCAGTCAAGTGTTCAAAAACTAAAAAGAATCAACACATATAGAATTTATCTTCCTTAGAATCTGCAAAATACTGAGGCAAATTCAACCAGGCAAATCAATTCTAGTTCTGCAAGGTTTTATTATCAATCTGTAAGGAGAGATTATCAAGTCTAGATTGCATTTTGTTTGACAGTAATTTAATTTTACGATAATATTCTCCCACATTCAGAATCCTGCCTATCCAAATCCTCCTGCGGAACTAGGAGTCAGTCTAACTTCACTCAAAATCAAATCATCAAGCTCTGCAATCTTTGACTGTGCTTACTCAAAACTCAACTCTGTTTTACGCAATTCAGCTTTATCGAAATCAACAGCATTACACAATTTAGTATACAATACTATTAACCTTACGGCGTATAGTAGTACGTTCACGCTTTTCCGATTCCGCCATCTTTAACTAATAGACAACACACCACACATAAATCAACTTTCAAATAAACTAACACGTATAACAGAGAGGAGGACCCGGACACCGCCCAACTGGAGACACGACCAACATTCCCGCAGTGGCAAAAATATTAATCCAAAGTTCGAAGGACCAAGCGGAAAAATGGGGTGGTTTAAATATGTAAATATAAAATCAATATGAAATGACCAGGATCATATCATTAAACTGCATTTTTAAGTGAAAAGGTAGAATGGAAAAAATGCATTTTCAGTATTTAATAAATTTAAAATTTAAATGGTTAGACATTTATGAATACATATAATTTAAAATGAAATAAATTTCACTGTAGCAGCTGGTGGTGGAATGACGCAGGCGAGGTCCTCGAATGATTAGAGTGTCAAGCGAGGACGAAGAAATGCACTTTTTGTACGAGATTAAGGTTCACAACTGCGAGGGCTCAGCCTTCTTCCTTTCACTCATCGCTAAAAATACAAAGTAAAGGAGAATCAACCACAGGAAAAATCAAGACAAAAAAGATACAACACTAACAAAAAAGTAACTAAAATAAACCAACAAAAATCAACACGAATCAAAATATCAATTACTGCAATCGCATGACTAAAATCTACAATTTTCATATAAATCAATAAAATCTTGAAATCAACGAATCACCGAAAACAGCAGTTAACTAATCACGAAAATCACCTTGCGTAAATATTTGCTTAAATCAGCACTAAATCACAAAAAGCTCTCAAATTATCAGTAAAACAAATAGCAAATTTAACAGGTAATCAAATACCAAAAATAAATTTATAGACTGCATTGAAATCATAAGTTCAATCTAGCAAGAATTTAATAAATTAAAATACTTGTATTATTTTTCAAAACACTGGCATATAGAATATGTGACGCAAGAACAAGCATTAAAGCCCCTTATGCTTACCCTGTTGCGATAACAGTTCTGGCGAGTGTGAAACAATCATTCAATAGACGATCATCGCTAAGCAGCGTCGGATCCCGTCCTCGATGAATTAGTGTGTAATTATGTCCATGTTAGAGGAAAAATCCATGGTATTTAATCCAGCACTAAATACGGTAGAAATCGAGGACGGGTCATAAATCCAGCGTGAGTGTGTAAATCGCAAATCCACTTAAATAACGAGAGAGGAAAGGGAAAGAGAGCTGCTCCTCGTCGCTCCCGTATGAGGTTATGCTGAAGACTGCTTAACTGTGTGAAAAAACTTCACAAAAACATCAGCGGCAGGCAGATATAACTACTGTAAAGTAGTTACTATTTTAAAAACAAAGGGCAATTAGCGACACTTCTGCTATGCCAAATGTATAAATACTGAACTATTCAAATTAATAATTTGAAGTTTTTTCAATGTATAATGTGGTTCGGATTCCACAATGAGCTGTCCCGTTGCTGGGTAACCAGTTGGTTCTTAGCCACGTAAAATAAATCTAATCCTTCGGGGCAGCCCTAGGGAGCTGTTAATCAGCTCAGTGTTCTGGCTAAACTAAGATATACTGAACTTAGACCCTTGTCTTAGACTTGTCACCAGATTTGTTCATGTTATAAGTCTGTTTCATCAGAGCTCTCATATTTAAAAAAAAATGCTTCATTGTCTTATGAAGCTTGCTTTTGTCTTTGCATTCCTCTTCCTTCAATGCTTTCTTCTGCTTTGCCTTCATTTTTTCTTTTTTTTTTACGTTTGCTGCATCATCTATTTTCAAATTCTAGTAATTTAACAATACGTAATTCTTAACATTTAAATCATTTTACAATTTGATCCTTGTCTACATCTTCGCCACAAGAGCCGAAAGCACAACCATAATGAGCGGTATAAATGGTGCAAATGGCGAGGCCAAAAAGAGAAAAATTTAAGTTTACTCAAAGGCATTCCCTTCATTCTCACCTGAACTTCCAACGCCTCACTTTAAAGCAAAATGTTGTGACGATCAAGAGTGTATAACACCTATTGTCTCCAACTGTCATTATTTTATCAAATTTAATGCAACACTGTTCAAAAGCAAAAATAAAAATTTTAAAAAATTAAAATTTTCCCACGTATCTAAATTAGAAAAGTCGCAGACTCCGCCATAACATAGAAAAAAAATGTACAGAAAAGTAGCCAACTTAGCTCTCCAAGACTTCAATATTTTTACTAAGAAACAACACACACCGTTAACATACTGATCAACAGACAATTATTAAATGGCAGAAGTGTCAGGATCACCTATGCCCAACAGACTCCGTTTTAATTTTTACAGAATGGAAGCCAGTACATTGACTAAATATTTGAAACATAAAAGCATACAGCAGACTGGCTACTCCATCAAACTCACGTAAGGTATATAATAATATGGGATTAATACAAAAACTACATATGTCCCAGAAGACCAGCTTATGTAACAGAAACTGTCACAGGAATTGTACGCTGTATAATCTCTCATAAAATTTTCTCAGTCAAACTACGATTTCTATCTGTATTATTTTGTCTAAAAAAAAGGCGATGAGATCCGGCAGATGGTGTATTTCATCTTCAAAGCCTAACAGCCAGCGAAAAAGCCAGGCATCTCAGAAGAGCTCATTTTCATAATTTTTATAGTAACTTTGGTTAATCATCTTAAAACGACTAACATTAGAGCAAATTCGTTTTTATCCCTTCACAGGGATCAATTCAAGATTTTAATCAACAAATTTGTTGGAAATCTAGCTCCCAGCACTCCTCTATAAAAACAAACCTACACTAAAAGATAAAAAAATTAACAAATATGAAATTGATAAAATGTACATACACGCACAAATTAACTGTTCATTTTTCTGTACTCCAAAGATTAAAAAAAACTTCGTGTTTGAATCTTCAAGGGGAAATCATTTCTATTCAAAACACTTTTTTTAGACCCCACTGTTCATTATTGTTGAGGCTGAAAACTTTCTGGTTTGAGTGTTCGTAAGATGAGTTCAGTTGGTTGATTTTACCTTTAGATTAAAATTCCAATAGCAAACCTTCAAGCAGTTTCTTAGCGCTTGTGGTACCATATCTCATAGACTGAGCTGACTGAGGGCAACGAAATGTCCTTTTCTAGCCCAGGCCCGAAGGAAACAGGAAAACGAAACGGAAGATAAAGAAATATAACACACTGCTGAATAAAAATCAGTCTATCTCCAAGAAAGATTCGTTTTAGAATTTATAACCTAACCCAATTTTTCCAGTGACGCACTGATGAAAATGAACATGCAAGTGAAACAATCTCAAACAGGAAACTTTCCTCTTACACTGACACTACACGCAAACATGAATAGTTCTGAACCTAATGATACAATGTCTCCCTCTTTACCACTAGTAATGTTTCTTTGAATAAAAGTTGCCCGTTCCGTTATAAAAAAAAATGGAACTTGCAAATTAAAATGAAATAAAGTTTTTTTTGTGTACAGTTTCTTATAACAACGAACAAGTCTCAAAAGTGCAGGCCATCGCCCTATGGTAAATGGTCTGTGGGACCCTTTTAAGTAACAAATGGCTGCAGATTGGGGGATTAACAGAGGGGAAAAATGAAGAAAGGGGAAAGTATTCCAGGAAAAGACCTCTCAGCTTGCGATGACTCATGATAACCTTTGAACGAAAGGGACGCCTGAGTACCTTCACTTTACAGATTAAGAAAAATATTGAAAGAAGAAGAAAGTTTACTCTAACGGAAACGTCAAGTAATGAATGGCACAGTGCCAAGTGACAGAAATTGACTGGATTGGATTGGAATATAGAATTTAGGGCAAAGGCCAAGCATTGGGACCTATGCCCAATGACAGAAATGAAGATTATTTTGATCCATACCAAAAAATATTTACAAAACGCTTTATAAAATTACTGCGTAAAAATCTTTTACTATGCATTCCATTACCACTCTAAGTCATAAACAACCATCTATTTTTTTTTATTTACCCCCTTTCTCCAGTAAATTACGACGCATACGTTCGGAGAGCATTATCTTAGCTTTCCTAAAATTTACCATTATATTACATACACCCTGCAAAGCATTAAGACACCTCCTGAACATCCCTTACCTAATTTCACGTCTACGTCCCACTTTTCTTTAGTAACTTATATTATCTTTCGATGCGTGTCCTTTCATTCTCCCCCCCACCCCACCTACGCCCAAATCGCAAGCCATTCTTCCATTCGCAGAGTCCTAATGCTTCCATCAAAATTCTCTCTCTTTCTTGTCTTTCCCTCTCAAGCCAAGTCTACTCCCATCCCTGTCATTCATCGCAGTAATTGTATGAAAGTAATGACGCGTGCGGTATGAGTTGATATCATTAAGGGGATTCACTCATATGTGTTGTGTTAGTAGAGAGGGAATCTCTCTCTCTCTCTCTCTCTCTCTCTCTCTCTCTCTCTCTCTCTCTCTCTCTCATCAGGAGTGGGGTGATTAGCGACTCTTTCTGTACAAAGAATGACGCGACAGGCAAGAAAACCAGATTATTATCGACCCAGAGTCACTGTTCAAAGAAGGGGTTAGGAAATTAATATTCCTGGTAAAAGGTGCCAACAGATAAATAACACTGATAACTAATGAAAATTTTATATGCGAGATGGTACCAGTACCTATTTTGGACAATGGCCCGTCCATTTGGGATCGATCCCTCCCCCCCCGACATAGGACCACCCTAACGTGGTGAGGGGGCTCCTGAACCTCTAGAACTTGTTCCCGGGTTTAAGTCCAAGAGTCCTATATGTAGTTACATATTACCTTGGGTTAATTTTTGTGGAATTTTCCAAACTGGCGTTGCAACACCTAGGTTATTGACACCGTAATATAATTAAATGAGACATTTACAAGATAAATAACATATATACATACTGAGAGTGTGTAAGATTTAAGAATTTTTGAGGAGGCCCACTTCCCTCACAAAGATATATAACTGCTCTACATTACAATCCTCCCAGAGAACCGTAGCTCTGATGATATGTCCTCTGTCACGTCCCCGTGACAAGAACCTCTATATCTTAGATTTCAAAGACTGGGACATTTGACCAGAACATGTCTCACAGTCAAGGGAACAAATACAGCCATCGCAGAATGGAGGATTTTCACCTGACATCAGGAACCCACGCGTGAGTCTTGTATGTCCAATCCTTAGTCTGCACAACATCGTTTCTTGTTGTCTCCTTGGCACTGAGGGGTATGACCAAGGAGATACTGGTGAAGTAATACTGAGCATCTTGTGGTTTGTTTCAATTCCTTCCCAAAGGGACTTCCAAAGGTTTTTTACTTTCTGACCTACAAGAGGATATACATCCCATGGTAGTAGGCATCTTCTGGGTTATGAAGAGGTGATTGCTGACTTAGCAAGTTGATCAGCTTGCTCGTTCAAAACCACCCCAAAATGGGAATGCAAACAGTGAAAATTTACTTCTCTATCTCTTTTTTTTACTAACAGCAGCCATTCCAAAACCTCTAAAATTAATGGGTTTAAAGAGTTAAAAGATTCTAACGACTGAAGAACACTTCTTGAGTCACAACATACAGTATAGTAAAATTATTTCCATTCTGAGTTAAAATTTCTTTTAAATCCTTTAAAATGTGCGCAACACATGATAATATCCCGCTTCTTTCTACATCAGGGAGGGCCACTCCAAAGCCAACGCCAGTTTCTGATTTTGAGCCATCTGTGAACATAGCTACAGAGTTATCATGTTGAGAGGAATGTTCTAAAAATATTGATTTCATTGCCTCATTGGACATTTCTGCCTTTGTAGAATTAAAATATATATACAACATTTTGCCTCTGGCAGGTTCCAGGGGAGTGCTAACCGAATACCTAGCTGGTAAAATCTCTAACCTTGGCATGTTCAATTTTACTCTAAAAGCAAATTGGGTGAGGTTGCTTGGGGTGATTTTCATAAAATTACCAATGCCTTTCACTTCTGATATAAATACTCGTTAAAGATTTGGGGAGCCTCAGTAGTCTGTACCAGTTCCGAACCAGCAGATGTTGGTAATGTACATCCAGAGGCATTTCACTAACATCTACAAGCATGCTCTCAGCAGGAGATAATTTAATGCTCCTGTCGCTAATCTTACTTTTCCATGATGTTTTGAATTAAGCATTTTAAGGCAATTAGGTTTTGCTGAGGTGTACACTTCACACCCATAAGTTAAATTTTTAAAGACTAAAGCTTTGTATAGTCTCAACATTTGAGTTCGGTCTGCACCCCACGAGGTGTGGTACACAACTTTCAGCACATTCATTACTTTCAAACATTATGTCTTGATATACTTCGGATGTGGAATCCAACTCAATTTCTTATAAAAAATCTTACCGAGTAACCTTGTTTCACCAACAAATGGAATTCTCTGCCCAGGTATGAGCATATCCGGATCAGAATGGGATCCTCTTATGCAACAAAAGTGCAGTTACCGTTTTAATTGATGAAAACCTACAAACCATTCATCTAAGCCCAATTTACTATATTATCAATGCACAGCTGAAGGCGACATTCAGCTACTCCCATAAGTGTTGCTGCAAAAGATATCAAAGGTACATCAACAAAAATGAGTATAAGAAGGAATAAGCAACCAATTAATTCAATTTAGTATGATTCACTTAAGCAAATTCTCTTCTAAAACCTCTCTCCCTACTGCCTTTGGGGGGGGTGGGAACCACTTTAACCTCTTTCTTGTCCAAAGTGGTGTCGGAAATCCCTTAATTCCACGTGCAGACCCGATCAGAGCTAATCGTCGCCCGAGGCAGGTCAGCTGGCGGGCTGAACACGTGCGTTCCGCCATCTTGCAATCACAGCCATGCTGCCTGCATTTCTATGCAGGCAGAGTGATCAAAACACCATCTAGGAAGAGAAAGACGTAACTTACGAAGCTATAAAGGGCCTTGGAGAGAGAAGCTCACTCTTAGAATTCTGTCGGCAGCCCCAGAAGATGGAGGTCCGTCCCTTGCTCCATTAAACTGCCTATTTCCAACACATGGCTGGCAGTATCAAAAGTAACTTTTGTTGTGAACCAATTCACTTGCCCTCCCTCTCACTGGCCCTCATAAGAAGAGAACTTCAGCTCCTAAGGAAAGGTAAAGTACCAGGATTTAAGGTTTTTTGTCAGCCACATTCCCTATTATTCTCCAACTAGGTTCTTTTCTTTTCATAGTGCGATATACCTACAGTGAGAACTGTATTGCTTTTTATATTTTGTGCTGTTTAATTTGCAAAAGCATTTACTAGAAGTGTAATGTAATCGAATGATGTTCAAGTCAACTGGAATAGAGTTCAATCTATGCATCTTCTAAGCAATTCCTCGATTCCTTCATTACAATGCTAGGTTCGGTTAAGTAACCGTATGTGTTTCAATTGCAGATTAGGAGTATTCAGCTGTGGATCTGCGCATCATCTTGTGTGTGTAGTGGCCCACTGCTTCGTTGTCAATGCAACTTTGAAGCGGGCAACCCACTGTGTTACCTCCAGGAAATTCCCCGTCATTTGCTCTTGCCTCATTACCCAAGAATTATGCTAACATTTTTCTGACGTGCTTTCTTTTGTAAATCTAATGAATTAAGTTAAACCCCAGAGTTTATCTAATCATTCCCCTCTTGAAGTAGGCCTTCAGCCATATTCTGTTGATTGTAATTTTAGCTGTCCTAAAGGCCAGAGTTCAGATTTTTGTGGTAATTAAGGTAAGTTGCGTACAATCCTAGCATTTATCTAGCAAGACCCCAGTTTCAAAATTATATATATATATATATATATATATATATATATATATATATATATATATATATATATATATATATATATATATATATATATATATATATTTATATATATATATATATATATATATATATATATATATATATATATATATATATATTATATATATGAATCTCCTTATAAACTTATTTAGTTATTTATCTTTTAAATTTCCTATTTACTTTATTATGGCGGCAATAAGCTAGATGTTGTGATGCCAGTTTTAATAGCCCCAAATTGCTCAATCAATTTGGGATCGATCAAACCAGGAGAAGGGGTGTTATTTACCCTGAAGATAAAACTGGGTTTTGTATTGTTTCTCATTCACATTAAACATCATCACGCAATTTTCTAAAGGTATAAGCAGAATGCCTGAATTACTCGGAAAACAATCACAATCAGAATGATAGAGAGAGAGAGAGAGAGAGAGAGAGAGAGAGAGAGAGAGAGAGAGAGAGAGAGAGAGAGAGAGAGAAAGTTAAAGTTGTTTACCTTAGTTACCCAGACCACTGAGCTGATTAACAGCTCTCCTAGGGCTTGGCCCAAAGGATTAGACGTACTTTACGTGACTAAGAACCAACTGGTTACCTAGCAACGGGACTTACAGCTTATTGTGGAATCCGAACTACATTAAAACGAGAAATGAATTTCTATCACCAGTAATAAATTCCTCTAATTCTTCATTGGCCGGTCGGAGAATCGAACGCGGGACCAGCAGAGTGCTAGCTGAGAACGATACCCACCGTCCAATGAGGAACTCGAGAGAACCTTATGAGTGGCACACCCTAGAGAGATGAGAATTACTTCATCGAGGCCTTCCCATTTAGTTGGTATACACTCACATGTATTATTTCTCTTCTTCTTTTTTTCCCATAATAGCTGCAACCCAGAACAGTCGTTTAAAAACTCTGTATATAATTCACGGCCAATGTCAACAAACAAACTGGAATTTTACTGGAAGCGCCCATCTGTCCATCTTTGTCCGGTTAGAGACCAGAAATTGACTGATTGATTGATTTATGACTACTAAAACTGGCGTCACAACATCTAGCTTATACATGCCGTAATAAAATTAAATAGGAAACTAAAAAGATAAATAAATTAAAAGGTTTAAAGGGATTTTGATATAATAAATATCTAATAGATATATATATATATATACTGTATATATTATATATATATATGCATATATATATAATGTAAATAAATATATACTATACATACATATACATACTGCATATGTATATGATCTAAATTTTCTTGAGGAAGCCCACCTCCCTCACAAAAATATATAGCTGCTCTATGTTATAATCCTCCCCAAGAATCATAACTAGGATAAAACGTCCATCTCTGTCACATCCTCAAAAGAGGAAGCTATGTCTTAGATTCCCAAGACTGGGGCATTCGTATCAGCAAATATCTCACAGTCAAGGGCACAATGCAGTCATCGCAGAATAGAGGATTTTCATCTGACATCAAGGACCCATGAGTGAGTCTTTTGTGTCCAATACTTACTCTGCACAACATCGCGTTTCTTGTCTCTTTGGCCTATTGGGATATAAACAAGGAGATACTGATGACGCAATATTGCGCACCTTTAGGTTTGTTTCAGTTCCTTCCCGAAGGAACTTCCAAAGGATTTTCACTTTTCGACCAACAAGAGGATATATATCCCCATATGATAATAGGCATCTTCTAGGGAGGTGACGGCTAACTTAGCAAGTTGATCAGCTTGCTCGTTTCCAAGAGTTCCAACATCGGAAGGCATTTTGTAAATGTTTACTTCTTTACCTCATCTTTTCAGTAACAGCAGCCATTCAAATATCTGTCAAATCAGTGGGTGTAAAGGGTTAAAAGATTCCAAAGACTGAAGAACACTTTTAGAGTGACAATATAAAGTAAAACTATTTCCATTCTGATTTAAAATTTCTTTTATGGCCTTTCAAATTGCATTCAGTTCTGCTGTGAAAATAGATGCAACCGATGATAATCTCCTGCTTCTTTCTACATCAGAGAAGGCCACTCCAAAGCCAACGCCAGTATCTGATTTTGAGCCATCCATGAAAATTTCTACTGAGTTATCATGACGAGAGGAAAGATCTAAAAATATTGACCACATTGCCTCACTGGATATTTCTGTCTTTCTTGAATTAAAATATCTACACAATTTTACCTCTAGAAAGTCCCAGGGGGAACTAACCAAACATCTAGATGGTAAAGTCTCTGTCTTTGGCATGTTTAATTAATGGGTTATATATTTTATTTCAAATCAAATGGCTGCAGTTGCTTGGACTGATTTTCATAAAACTGTCAATGCCTTTCACTCGTATGCAAATGCTGGTTAAAGACTTAGAGAGCCTCTGAAATCTGTACCAGCTCCGAACCAGCAGACATTGATATTGAAGATCCAGAGGCATCTAAGCAGCATCTACAAGAATGCTCTCAGTAGGAGATGACTTAAATGCTCCTGTACACAACCTTACTCCTAAATGATGAATTGAATTAAGCATTTTAAAGATATTAGGCTTTGCTGAGGTGTACACCTCACAACCATAAGTTAATTTTTAAAAAGCCAAGGCTTTGTATAATCTAAAATCTGAGATTGGTCAGCATCCTACGAAGTGGGACACAACTTTCAGCACTTTCATTGCATTCAAGCTTTTTGTGTTAATATATTTCAGATTCGAAATCCAAGTCAGCTTGCTATCAAAAATCTACCTAAGAAACCTTGTATCATCAACGTATGGAATTCTCTGCCCATGCATGAACACATCTGGATCAGGATGGAATCCTCTTATACAGCAAAAATCCTCTTATACAGCTGAAAATCTAAAACCATTTATCTCATCCCACTTTACTATATTATCAATGCACAGCTGAAAGTGGCGTTTAACCACTGCCATCCTTGTTGCTGTAAAAGATATCGAAAGGTCGTCAACAAAAAGGGTGTATGTTTTATTTGGAGAAATTATTTTGGATACCCCTAAGATGAACAAGGCTACACCTAGAACACTCCCTTGTGGCACTCCTCCTTCTTGGTCGAATATAGCCTATCTGACATTGTTGCTCCTACCTCAGCCTGAAATAACATTATTTTTTTTATCCTTGATCAAAAAAAGGAGCAAATTGCCTCTCAGATTACATTCATAAAGGACCTCCAGAATGCCATATCTCCTTGTTGCATCATAGGCTTTCTCAAGATAAAAGAGAACAGTTACGTGATCCTGTATGTTTGCAAAAGCTTCACATACTAATGATTTCATATGAACTAACAAATAAGTTGGGAGTGCATACTTCGAAAACCACATTGAGCAGGCGACAGATATTTACCACATTCTAGGTACCACATCAAATGCGTATTCACCATTTCACCATTTTTTCATGATCTTACACATACATGATATAATGGCAATAGGATGATAATTCTTTGTCTTGAATGGGTCTTTTCCTGGTTTTACGAATGGCAGCAATTTTAACATCTTCCATAGCTAAGGGAAGACATTTTCTTAAAAAAATTTTTAATAAGGCTTAATATGAAAAATCTGGTATTTTAGGGGGTATGCTCATCATTGAATATGTTATATCATCCAGTCCAGGACCTGATTCGCTACATTACTTAAGGCTGATTCAAATTCTCTCACAGTAAAAGGGACATTGTATTGTTCATTCTTTGATGTATTCAAATCAAATTCTTGAATAGGGTCTGTTATTATCTCTTTGCAATATTAGCAAAATTATTAACAAACTCATTTGCCACTAATTGGGGGGATCTGCTACTTCCACTGATCTTGATAACTGGAGGTTGACAAGGAGTAAATTTGCCTGCTATTTTTTAATTCTCTTCCAAACTAAATTCAAGGCTGTTTTGGAACTTAGTGAAGATATAAAAATTTTCCAAGATTCCTTTCATACCTTTTTAATTTCTGTGCAGATATGTGTTCTTGGTTTTTGAAATTCTATACAGTAATGTTCACATTTTTGTCAAAGGTATCTGGTGAAAGCTGACATCATAGTTCTATGAGTTTCCTGGCACTACGAGTCCACCAGGGGAAGTGGTAGGCTGATAAATGAAGTTCTAGGTATGGATTGAAGACCAGCCGAAAATATAATTGTATTAGAAAAATCAAGAGCATCAACTACAGAGGGAAAGTCACCAGCCGAGTCATCTATGGAACTGTGTCCCTGGAATGTTGCCCAATCAGCTTTACCAATCTTCCATGAAGGTATCTTTGAAGATGGAGGATTTGAAGCAACATCCATTACTATTGGAAAATGGTGGCTGTTCAATCTAATATTTATCACTCTCCAATTGAAATCAATAAGGTAGTCATCACTGCAAATAGATAAGTCAATTGTTGATAATGAGCCTGTTTGAACATGAAAATGTGTAGACTCCCCTGTGTTGAAGATTCCCACATTTTCACTTTCTATGATGGAATATAGGCAATTTCCTCTTTGACTGGTAACAATATCACCCCAAAGAGGGCTTCTGCTATTCATATCTCCCAGAATAACAAAGGGGCATGGTAGCTGCTGCAGAAGGGACTTAAACTTATCAGTGGAGAAGACTTCACTAGGTGGTAGCTAGAGGAAACATACTCTATCTTTTCTTTTCAAATGGATCTGCACATGTATCACTTGCAGTGTACACTGGGTAATAAAAGGAGTTGGTGGGGTGTCATTATGAATATTCAAAACTAGAACTCCATGGCTTGCTATTTTTGTCATAATGCTGTGTATTCTCATGGGCTTGGACAAGTATTATTACCAATCATAGTCTCCTGCAAAGCTATATATACAGAACACACTTCTGATATGAGCAGCCTTAGTTCTTCCTATTTGGCTCTTAATCCCTGACAATTCCACTGGAGAAAAAAATTAATTTTACTTAGATTTTGAGGCCGTTAAACTGGAGTCCCTTTGCCGTGATTTTATTGTGTTGGACATCTTTAAAAGCATCTTCATTACAGAAATTTCCAGATCAGGAACACCAGATAAAGTTGGCGCTGCCTGAGGAGAGGTGGGAGAGTCAGACACAACTGGTGCATCCTCTGAAGCATCAGGGACACCAGTCACAGTTGGCATAGCAGTGACAGCTGGCACAGCCTCTAAAGAGGCCAACACACCAGGCATAACTGGTGTAGCCTCCAGAGAGGAGGGAGTGTCAGGCATACCTGACACAGCTTCCAAAGAGGCAGGAGGACCAGATAAAGCTGGCAATGCCTGAGGTGAGTTAAGAGAGTCAGACACAACTGATGCAACAATCACAGTTGGTGTAAGCTACAGAGACATACACACCAGATATAGATAATAAAGCCACAGCTGGTGCAGCCTCCAAAGAGGCAGGAGTGCTAGCTACAGCTGGTGCAGCCTCCAAAGGGGCTGACACAACTGGCATAACTGGTGCAGCCTTCAGAGAGGCGGGAGTGTCAGGCATACTTGACACGGCCTCCAAAGAGGCAGGAGGACCAGGGACACCTGGTGCAACCTTCAAAGATGCAAAAGAGCCAGAAATTTCTGGCACAGCCTCCAAAATGCAGGAGCGCCAAAAATTACTGGCCCAGCCTCTGAAGAGGCATGAATACAGGTCACCACTGATCTTCCTTTTACATCGCCAAAGGAAGTACCTATGGTAGCATTTATAATTCTTCTTGAATTACCTACAGTGATAGATGATTATATTCCTGGTCTAACATACTGGCTTAAAACTTTTTTTACCCTTAATGTTACCCTTAATGTCCGGATTTTTTTTCCATGATGTGCACATCACAATTTTGTGAAGAGGATGGATGATTATCTCCACAGTGTATACATTTTGCTTCTTTATAACATAAACCATGCTCTGGTTCACTACACTTAACACATGTGGCAGGCTTGCCTTGTAGCTTCTGCCTACAAGACCCTAACACATGACCATATTCTTGACAATAAAAACATCTCAGTCTTGGAAGGTATTGCTTAATCTTAAAACGTACCCAAGCTGCTGCTTTTATTACATTAAGTAAGCAGATCGATTTGAGTGTGGTAATTAAATTTAGAAGCGGACCTAAGGCTCCAATGACCTTCATTATTTCTATTCTAATCACACCTTGATCTTTTAATTCTTATATAAGTTTCTCTTCTGAGTATGTCATCAGTTGGGGTGCAAATATCCTTCCCTCGGAGTGATTCCAAAAAGCATGTATTGCACAGTCTATTCTAACTCCTCCAAGATCCGATAATGCTTTTAATACTCAGTTTCTTTTTCTGAGGATGATTCTGCTGGAAGAAATTTTGTCCATAGAGGAGATATCCATAGATGTTGGAATGAATTTGGCAAGTGCAGAGATGCTCAATTTTACAGAAATTGGGGTGTTACTCTGTGCACCCCATCCGATTACTACCTGCAGTCTAACAGGCATGCAGAAGCTGTCTAACAGGCATGCAGAAACTGGAGTATGATTGGTCAAATGCTTGATAAGGTGCCGTGTAAAGGGAAGCAGGAGCCTTGACACCTTTGCAACTGTGAAGGCACTCATGCAGAAACACCCAACTAAAAGAAGTTGAAAACTCCAGTGCAAGTGACACTAGAAAGGCAGCTACAAGACTCAGTCCTGATGTCGAAGGAATATTATCTACCATATAGCCACTCGTCAATGATATTAAGAGAAAGGGAGGAAGTAGTGATAACATTATTGCTAAAAGCCAAAGAATTGTATGAACTTACACGAAAAGTAGTTTTGATACAGGACACTGTTACTAAACAATAGGATGTCAGGTATTGTAATGAAATGGTATCCCTGTAGGCAATATCTCATTAAAATAGGTGGTAGTGGCACAATGACCAGAAGGAATTGCCGTCATTTGAAATGCATGCTTACACTTGGACATGTCAGCAGCCCACTAGAGTGTCCAACTAAGTCCAAGCCCCCTTACTATTGCCCAGCCCCAACTATCCCTCGTCCCAGTCTTGGTGTGGAAGCTCCTGAACCTCCAGACAACTGGCTTGAATGAAAGACTACATGTAATAAACTGTTGCACGTTCATACTTTTGTGATATTTTCTCTTATATATCTGTGCTTGTGTAACTTGCTTGTAAATATGTACTTTTGTGTATGCTCCTTTTATGGTAATTACCGAAGTGATTTTTATTCTTTTCTTTCTCTAATTAAACGAAGAATGCCAAATTCATTTTATCTGACCTCTTTCCCTTTTCTCTTACATCCCATCATCAAAGTTTCTAATGTATAATGTGCTTTGCAGTGGCACTTAATTTGCGGCCACGGGAACGGGGAGATGTTAGATACTGTGCAGCCATATATCATCTAAGCACCATTTTCTTAGCTCTGAGCAGTCATATTATATGCAATGTTTTCCCCCCTATATTTTGGTGGAAATTTGCCTACCTCTGCACTCTGTGTGGGCAGTCTCTCTGTAGTTAGCATGGCTTTAAAATATACGTAATAAAAGTACAGAACGAAAGATGACCAACTTCTTATATCTTACACAACTGTATTCTTAACTTGAAAACCTGAATCTCGGGACAAAGATCTTTGTAAAACTAAAATTGCCTTGATTTAGTTTTTCATTCTGAGATTTTGTCTTTCAGGCAAAACGCCTTGACTCAGACACTTGAACTTTGGAGCACAGGTCTCAAGGAGAATGAAATAGTCTTGGCTTAAATATTAATTTTGGAATATGGTCTGTTGGAACGAAAGTCCTATACCTGACTACATGAAAATTGGAACAGATCTATTAAAGCGAAATTTAAGCATTAAAAATAGAATATGTACTATTATAACAAAATTTCTACAACTTAACCACTAAATTTTATATGACAGTACGTGTGAACAAAATTCCCTACCTTACTTGAATCTTGGAACAGATTGGCCTGAACATTGAATCTGGAACACAGTCTGTTAAGAGCGAGTATCATTTACTTAGGCAATGGATTTTTAAAGCACAGGTTTGTGTATTTAAATGTAATTTCCATG
The DNA here is from genome assembly GCF_040412425.1 of Macrobrachium rosenbergii. NCBI lineage: Eukaryota > Metazoa > Arthropoda > Malacostraca > Decapoda > Palaemonidae > Macrobrachium > Macrobrachium rosenbergii. The sequence continues at coordinate 4,858,546 of NC_089743.1, forward strand.
ACCAATATTGAAAGTTGAAGAGCAAGGTCAACTGTTAAAATGCAATCCTCAGTGGCTGATTTCAATGTGACATAAAATCCCCCACTGGCAACATTAACTATACAAACTTTTAGTACCGCTTGGTATAGGTTTCAATTGGACTGAACGCTCAAATCGCTCGGTCGATGTGAATAAACATGATGAGAAGCCAGAAATAAACAATAGTGCCTCTGCTTGTCCAGCAGCTATAGGATTTCACTCGTGTTTTTTTCAAAGATTTTTATTATTATCATCATCATTAAATCATTCATCAGGCCAAAGCAGACTCAAATACTCTACGCTTAAAACGCACACCCTCCACAGACATGCAGATAAGAGTAATAAAAAAAAAAAGAGAGAAAAAACTCATTAAGATCGGTTCTTGCTGGTGAAAGTCCATTTCTCTGCAAAGGAAAAATTGATGTGACTCAAAGTTTTTTTTTTTTTTTTTTTTTTGCCTTGGATATCACCTAATAGTTTACAGAAATACAAAACTTTTCCTTGTATCATCTCTACTTCAGGGACCTGTGTTATAACGGTGACCGCCCTATAGTCCGAAGGCCCGATAGTCCGAAGGTCCGATAGTCCGAAAGTCAGCAGGCCCGATAGTCCGAAATAGTCCGAAAGTCAGAAGGCCCGATAGTCCGACGGACTGTAATCAGCCCCCACCCTCCAAAGCTAATACGGCAAAATTGTAACCAGTAAACACCCATAAAAATACCAACCTACGACTATCGGGCCTTCGGACTATCGGGCCTTCGGACTAACGGACTGTAATCGTTATAACACCAGTTCTTGCAACACTAGTTGTTTGATTTAAATTATGACATGCATGGGTGATCATTTGTTTTTAAACATATATTATACATAACTTGAAAGACTGATCATTATAGTTGCTATTAAGAAATAACGATAAACGTTACTGAATGAAATGAAACCTCTCATCGCCCTGAAACAACAAGTATAATCACCGAAAAGAATGATTCTACGCCATCGTCCAAAACTAGCAGACATATGACGCATCAAGATATGCATATAGCAAGCAGCAGCAACAGCAACCCCTTTCCTTCAGGCATTTAACAGCATAGCAGCATGGTTGTGAGGACAGCAGCTCGCTGTAATCACTGCATAACTAGGCGTGACGAAGCTATCAGCAAATCGCCTGCGGCAGCAGAGTTTCCCGCGTTTTCCTTTGTTCTCTTCCCCCGCTTCATTAAGTGCCACATTCGCGCCATTTTCATCGCCTCTGTGGAGAGGCGCCAGATAAACCTCTCCCCAACTCTCAATCTCTCTCTCTCTCTCTCTCTCTCTCTCTCTCTCTGCTCTCTCTCTCTCTAATGGACAGACTGGAAATTTTTGTATAAAAAAACCCTCACCTCATTCTGTTATATATATATATTATCTATATAGCGAACTATATGGACAGGTATGAAATTTTTGTATATATATATATAAATATATATATATATATATGTTATATATATATATATATATATATATATATATATATATATATATATATATATATATTATACATATATATATATATATATATATATATATATATATATATATATATATATATATATATTTATAATGTATTTTAAGTATGGATACAAAGACCTCAGGGATTACTTCATACTCTTATTTTTCTCACAATCATTATTTTTCTAACAATCATATTGTTCCGCTCTAGGGTTCCTACAAAACCTCTTCCGTTGAAAAGACTGGTAGTTTCTTCCTGCTTCTTGGGTTAACCCCATTTTTTTACATCCACTTTTTATGTTACACACAGTTCTTCATTGGCGGGGTGGGTAGAGCTCTTAGCTAGCACGCGGTTGGCTCAGCGTTCGACTCTCCGACAGGCCAATGAAGAATTAGAGGAATTTATTTCTTGTTAGAGAAATTCTTTTCTCGTCATAATGAGTTTCGGATTCCACAATAAGCTGTAGGTCCCGTTGCTAGGTAACCAGTTGGTTCTTAGCCACGTAAAATAAGTCTGATCCTTCGGGCCAGCCCTCTCTAGGAGAGCTGTTAATCAACTCAGTGGTCTGGTTAAACTAAGATATACTTAACTTTCTGTTACACAAGGTTCAGATACAGGCACGCAGGCGGGAGTCAACTAGCATTAGCGTGGAAAAAAATGAATTCAAAATCCACGAACTTGAAAACTAATTGCTTCATATAAGTTTACCAAACCATATTGTTTTCATACCAACTTCCATCACCTGTAATGGAGAAAAGCTAACTAAAATTAATTTTCCTTTAGTAAACATACCAACTATAGCCGGTTTCACAACTACCTCCGACTGTTTAATAAAGTATAATGTGTTTTCACAGACGCAGACAAACACATTACACACACACATACATAATGGGAAAATGGGTGGGTATAGTATCCGAAGGGCATCTAAAACATAACATGAACCTTATATATGAATTATCCAAAATTAACGCATGAGGTAGCTTCTCTGTTTATCAACTTACCAGTCAAGAAGACGATAGTAGCAATAAAAAAGCATATGGAGGAAGGAGTTTATACATGTGACTTAGATGTTGACGTTTTGATAAAATTGTTGTCAGCGGCCCTCGACATCGACGTGTTTAAGTGGGGCGAAAACCATTACATCCAAAAAAATGGCGTGGCCATGGGTTCGAGTCTTTCGCCAATCTTGGCTAACATTTTTATGGAATGGTTTGAAACGGAAGAGGTGAGTAAATTAAATAAAGGGAACTTAAACATCATCAAATGGGTAAGATACGTGGATGACATCTTGATTATTTATAAGGGAGAAAAGGAACAAACTACATAAGTTCTGGAGAACATAAATAAACTAAATGAACAAATCAAGTTCACATTAGAAGAAGAGAAGGAGGAGAAATCCCTTTCCTGGACATACTGGTAAAGCAGGGTTGGGGAAAGTATAAAATTTAAGGTACACAGGAAGAAAGACACACACCAATACATACATGCATATGTTCTCTAGTCACAGGAAAGAGATTAAAATGGGGGTGATGACAGGGTTGGCCATCAGGGCTTATAGGATTTTCAGTCCCGAATTCTTGGATGAAGAGCTGGAATACCTGAGGGAGAGTTTTAGGAGATCAGGATACCCTAAGTATTGGTGGGAACAGGCACATATTAAGGCAAGAAAAAACTATTTTGTGGGAGGGAAGGGATAGAACAGGAACATTTGAAAGGGGAGAAAATAATTACAGTCTCAGACAACAACACTATTACACTCATCAACAGGAAGCTAGATAATTTCAAATTGATAGGTAGTTACAAAAACACCATCAGGAATAAAATAGTTAGAAACAAAAAGTTGGTAGAGGAGGAAGAGGTAAGATGGGGGGCGGGGTATACATGGCAGCGTGTCTAGACTGTGAAGAGCGTTATTTCGATGAAAGCGGCAAACCCTGCAAAGAACAAGGCAAACAACACTTACAAAATATAAGATACAATAATCAGACACTGGCAGTCGCCAAGCACTGTTGGGAAAAAGACCACAAAATAGACTGGGAAAATATGAATTTTTTTGTACAGGAACACAAACAAAACAGCCAGACTGATTGTAGAGAATGACTTCATAACATGTGTAAACAATGTAAAGGCAGGAAACACTGGAAACGGATTTGAAGACAGCCTATCCAGAAAAATTGTATACTCTACAACAGAAACGAAACGCAAACACACAAGAAACCACATGGAAAATTTACACCTGGAAAGAACTGCGGGCAAGGGAAGGCCAAGGTCATGAGGGCGGGGCCACACAGAGGACAGAGGATAACCACAGGAACAGGGCTTCAACCAAACCCCCCATACACATATAAATACAGCTGGACTGCATGTCCGGCCATTCGACGGATACTTGACAATGAGGACTGTTAGTCCTGGAAAGCTTGTAATTTTTATTGAATAAATATCTCCACTAGATACCATCCAGTTTCAGTGAGGTCCTGTCAGTAAATGCATTAATGCACAGATAATTGTGTAAGTTATAAATATTAATAAATATATATATATATATATATATATATATATATATATATATATATATATATATATATATATATATATATATATGAACTGATTTATATAGAAATTCATGTTTGAGATGTAACAGAAAATCTTTGTGTCTTTGATCAGAGAGTAATGAACAGATACCACTGAGCCGTCACACGCCATACAATCGTTGGGGTTTGGCGTGGGTAATTCAAATGAGTGCCATGCATTGAAGACTCTTCTTGGTTCCTTTCGATTATAAGAGACCAATCAGCTGAGGTCTATGACCTAAGCAAGTCCAGCTTGAAAAGTTAAAGATCCGTAAGGCCGGCCATACACTATCCGGTACACCTGACAGGTACGCCTGAATAGTCACGCCGGACAGGTATACCTGATACCGGAGGAGCACACACACTCTTCAGGCATACCTGTCAAGTCTGTCAGTTCAACATGGATTTTCGAGAAGACGAGTTGCACTTGCTTGCCTTATTAGCGCTAGCTTATGAATAATAAGCAGAGACGAAAAAACGAAAACAATGGTGTAAAAATGGATGGAAAGAAGTAATAAATTTACTCATATCAATCTTCTTAACGAATTGAGAGATGAACCATCTGATTTTAGCAATTATCTGCGAATGAATGAATCAGTGTACAACGAGTTGCTGTTACTTATATCCCCTTGATTAAGAAGAAAGATACGCAAATGAGATTAGCTATATCCCCACACGAAAGGCTGACAGCAACTTTGAGATACTTAGCAACTGGACAATCGTATGAGTCTCTCAAATATTCAACTAGATTTCACCACAAGCTCTTGGACGAATTATTCCCAAACATGTGAGGCTTTGTATAAAGTTCTGCAGAAATACATTAAGGTTTGTCTTTTTTTTTTTTTTTTTTTATCATAAGTACATTAAGATTTGTCTTGTTTTTTTTTAATCATATTTTTAAACTGAAGAATAGAATGTTTCAAAAGCAATAAACCTTGCAATTAAATATTAAAGAAGGAAGAAATCAAAATCATCTTTAAATATACTTTCTTAGTATTTATTATCATACTTGCTCATTCAAAATTAAAACACCTTTCAAGAAATAAAAATAAGGAAAAATATAACTTCCAATTTGAATGTACCTAAACATTCCATTATCATAGTTTCTGCTTCAAAAGAAAGACACATATCAAGAAATAATTGAGAAGGAAAAATATAAAGACAAATTTTAATATCCCTAAAACATGTTTCTTATTTCCATATACACTCATTCAAATCCTGAGGTGAAACTTGAAATAAACGTTGCAGCCGATTCTGTATTGTTATGAGAAGTGGTGTTTTGTTCTTCTTGTGGACTTGGTGTGGAAACTGGTGTATAATGTTGTGGACTTGGTGTAGGAACTGGTGTATAATGTTGTGGACTTCGTGTAGGAACTGGTGCATAATGTTGTGGACTTGGTGTAGGAACTGGTGCATAATGTTGTGGACTTGGTGTTGGAACTGTGTATAATGTTGTGGACTTGGTCATAGGAACCGCTGAATAATGTTGTGGACTTGGTGTGGTTACTGCTGTATAATGTTGTTGACTTGGAGTAGGAACTGGTGTATAATGTTGTGGACTTGGTGAGAACTTGGTTGTTCAGAGCGCACATTTCTGCTTCAAATAGTAAGTCATTAATTTTTTTTTCGAACATGATGTGCAGGCGTTTGTCTTTAATCCCCTCATTTTCATAGTTACTGTTCTTCCCAAGAGCTCGCAACAGTCAAGTTGTGGTTTGGGTTGTTTGAAATGATCACGAACAGTGGACAATATTTCAGCTGACATATCATCATTGATTTCTTCTTCTTACTGGGCCCAGGTCGTGAAATTTGAGTCGACGGTGTACGTTGATTCTGTTCCTGCTCCTCTTCTTCTGAGACATTTGGTGTCAAATAGTTTTCCTCAGGACATGAGGCATCAAAGTTGACCTGAAACAAACAAACAAAAAAAAATATATTACTCATTATTTAATAGACTATTCATGCAAAATTATTTACAATTATATTTGTTAGTGTAAAGTGACTGTACATTATATAATGCATTTGTTTTTTCAGTTTCCCAGCTCTCAAGATGATTGGAAGGAAATATCAAAGGATTTTGAGACTCGATGGCAATTCACACACTGCATAGGCGCCATGGATGGCAAACATATTGACATAATTCCCCCTAGAAATTCTGGCTCTTATTTTTTCAACTACAAAGGTAGACATAGTATGGTTCTCCTTGCAATTGTGGATGCAAACTACAGATTTCTCCTAGTGGATTTCGGAACTAACGGCCGTGTATCCGACGGCGGTGTACTCCAAAATACTCGTTTTTATGAAAAGTTAGTGGAGAAAAAGTTACATTCCCAGGATGATGACGTCAGTGAAAAGTTCAAAATGTCCCCTATGTTTTGTTG